>NC_067115.1:39850115-40150949 GCF_021347895.1 Acanthochromis polyacanthus | reverse complement strand
AACATAACTGGCCATGTTCTTGACTGAGACGTCAGTTGGGGAGGGTGTTCTGTCACTGCATTAGTAACTCGTACAGGTTGCCCACGGTGTCTGGGAATTATTAGGTAATGCCAACGTTAAATTTAAGATCTGACATATCACTGCATTTAGGATACAATTGTTTGCACTATTTTGTTTTCAAAATGTTGATCCAATGCAGCACATTTATTTTATGAAATGTTTTGACAGAACAAAGCCCCATTTTGGTTAAAGTTTTTTTGCTCAGGGTAATGCACTTCATTTTTGTTGTTGTTCAATGCAATACACTTTTGTTTTTTATTCAAATACTATTATTTTCAAAATGTTTATATAATGCATTATTTTTGTGTGAGCAATTTTTGATGCCTTTGTTTTTGTTGTTTTGTAGGTTAGGCTCACTGTTTGAGTTTACAATGTCTGTGTGAGTTAATAAACTTGCAAGTGATCCATATAAACTAAGTTGAGTCTGTATTATTTGCTTATGTCATGATGATATCAAAAGGTCTTAAATAAATGCAATAAGAGATGGAATATGCAGTTTGCTTGCGTAAAACACTCGTTCATATAGTTAATGATTATAATATTTGATAACTAAATCATTGCTCTTTTTCCATGTCCAGTGAACTATGTTACTTTCATCAACTATATCACCATGTTGTCAGCTAAGTTACTTTTACGTTTATGAAAAAAACATATATTTAATTGTTCCTTAAACTTAAAATAAACAACTTTGAAATTTAGTAGCTGTGAAATATGTAGCTCAGTATAAGAAAATTATCATGAATCTCAGGTGTTTTTGGAAAAAATATCTTCAGATTATTGACAGATTATTGTATTGTGTAATACATCAGAAGTCGTTTTTGGTCCTTTGACAGGTGGGCCGTTTTTAGGTGCTCTTGATGATACACTCATATATGAGCCAATCCTTGCCATAGAAGACGAACAAATAAACACCCCCACCTCCACCTCAACTCCTATTAATGCTGGCACAGCTTCTGCTACACCGCCAAGTCCTGCCTATGAACTTTTGCATGTGACTGTGAAACTTCACAGAGTGATTCTCGTAGATGAACTGATTGCCCAGTTCAAGGATGAAGCAATGATGACCTACTCTTTGAAATACAGCTTCATTGATGAAATGGGAGCAGATGCTGATGGTGTGTCCAGGGATGTATACGCTGCCTTCTGGACAGAGTTTTAAGATTGTGCAGCAGAAGGTGCAGATGTGAGGGTGCCATCACTCTCCCCAAAATGGCAAGAGGAGGAATGGAAGTCTGTTGGCAGGATATTGGCCAAAGGACTGAAGGATGATGGATATTTTCCATTTCGGCTGGCACAAGCCTTTACAGCAGCAGTCATATTTGGTGAACGCTCTGTTTCACCTGATTTACTGTTTGACTCTCTGGTGTTGTATCTTAGTCAGTCTGAACGTGATCTCTTGTCCACTGCTTTGCAAGAGGCTGTTGTCGGCGATGATGAGGAAGAGCTTCTTGATCTTATGGATCGCATGGGAGTAAGAACAGTACCAACACAAGATAACTTGAGAGCTGTGCTTGTCCAGGTCGCCCACAAGCAAATGATCCAGCACCCAAAATATGCACTGGATAATATTGCAGAGGTTGCAGGGCCAATACTCAGGGAGTTTTTCCCCAGTGTAGAGGATATGAAAAAGCTGTATGAGGACATTAAACCAACAACACGAAAGGTCATTAAGATGATAACAGCTTCTCCCACCTCTTCAGCAGAGAACCAGAGTTTGCGATTTTTACATCAGTACATAAGGGGATTGGATGAAGTAGGTCTCTGCAAGCTGATGAGATTTCTGACTGGGTCTGATGTCATCTGTGTAAAAGAAATTCAAGTCACATTCACCTCTTTTGAAGGGCTAGCACGGTGGCCAATTGCCCATACTTGTGGCCCAACTGTGGAGCTGCCATCAACTTACAACAGCTATCCTGAGCTTCGAGCTGAAATGGAGGCCATCCTGTCCAACAACTGTTACACAATGGACATTTCATAAAAGTGAATGAAAAACACAGACACATTTTTCTCTTCCCCATCAGTGCCAGCAATGTAGGTTTAGGAGAAAATGCAAAATTATTTCTATTGCATTTTGAATATTTTGGTGGTATTATATCAAGAAAACAATAGCTTACTTTGCCTTAAGACTTTTTCTGTTATCAGAGCATGTAAGGAGAATATGTGACTAACTCAGGGCCTGTGTGATAAGCACTTTTTTTTTTTTTTTTTTAATTTGGATATTTTCTTTTATTTTAAAAGGAAACAGTTCATTTACTTTTATTTATGGCATTTTTGTTACCAGTTGGAATCTTTGGACATTACATTATACTTTCATTATAATATCACTGTTAAATCATAATAGAATTTGAACCTCTACCTCATGTCAGATGTTAATACTGACAGTGTTTGTGAATCTGTCCGTTACATTAAAAGGTCCTTGGGTTTTTTTATTTTTTTTATAAACAAAGAGAATCACAGGTTGCTGTCTTGTTCTGTGCAACTGTCTTCAAACAGATTGTGTTTTGTTGTTGAGTCATGTTGTTCTGCTGGTCAGGCATGATGTATTTCCTTCCACAATCTTAAAATTGGACACACATGTAATTGTTTCACTGCAAATGACATACAACACAGGAAGGTATACTTCCTAAATACTACAATAAACAATAACTAAATATCAAAGAGAAAAGGTTACACTGCTCGGTATTAACAGGTATTTTGTCTGTGAGAGAAATTCGGTATACACACCAGTGAGGACAAGATATTATAACTTGTTTGATTTAATTCTGACAATGACTGTCCTTTTTGCAACGCACATTTTCCATTTCTTTTACGCAAAATGTCACATGATGTGATATTTCATACACAGCTATTGGACTTGCAGCACTTGTTCTGATGTGTATTTTTATGATAATGAATAGAAAGAGGATATACAAACCAGGGGAGATGCCCAGTAGTAAAGAGTTCACTGTTATTTCAGCCCGATCTCACGAGGATTCGTGAAACTGTCACGTAAATTTTTGTTTCGGTTTCGTGCGCACCAACACGATTTCGTCATGTTTTTCGTGCCGCTCACCACGAAATGCACACCAATGTATTTTAAACGGCGGACTTTTCGTGCCACTCAGAACGTATTTCAAAAGAATGGCTATATTATATTTTTAATGTAAAACCGTGGCGAATCCAACGCTATATTTTGCATGACATCGTCCCTAAACATAACCCTAACCATAATCCTAACCATAACCTAACCATAAGCCGGTGGTACACTTACCAATTTGCATAGGAATTTCAAGAATGTCCGGCGGCCGGCGGCCGCAAACGCGATCACACAAGCAGTATACGCCGATGGACAGCTTAGATCGTCATGAATCCGCCGGTATAAACCACTTTCAGATGTGATTACCACAGCGAAAAACATTTCGTGGTGAGCGGCACGAAAAACATGACGAAATCGTGTTGGTGCACACGAAACCGAAACTAAAACTTACGTGACAGTTTCACGAATCCCCGTGAGACCGGGTTGGTTATTTACTGTTTACAAACAACACCCTTTACAGTGAAATTCATGGTCCATATGATTTTCTACCCTTATGTGTGGTGCCTTACATCCAGTCATTTGATCTAGTAGAGCAGGTTGTGATTATTAAATTTGAGCTTGTATGTAAGCACGTAAGAACAAGTAAAGCTCAATGGCTTCCTCTGGAGAGGTTGGTGGATGAAGGCTGTTTTCTGCCATGGCAAGGCAGCAAATCTCAAACACTGTGTCATCACAGGGATATGGTCCTCTCTGAAGGTATTCTTCTCGGCAGGCTTCTATCTTTTGTTGCGATACTTCTTGTAGACGCTCTCTGGCACCAAAAAGTTGGGGTAGGGTGTACATCAGCACTGGGCGCCCACCTGGAGACACAGCATTCCTGCTTGGGCGGATTCTGTGACTGTTCCAGAGGTGAACAACTTCCTGCAATTCTTTCTAAATATAAATAAAAATGGAAAGTGAGAAAATCAGTTCACACATTTCCTATACCAATTGCAGGTGATGTTACAATACATTGAACTAGCCATATAGTTCAAATCAGCTCCAACTTAAACAAATGCAGGAGTAAACTATTATGCAATTAAAAACATCAAAATACTGACAGAACATTTTATTGCATTTCATACTCGTAAGTACTTTGAATGCTGATATTACTGTCCCTTTATTTTAGCTTTTCATATTACCTCTATCATTTCAAGGCATGTGAACTGAATGAGACTTTTGTCCAGGAAGTCACCAGAGAAGGAGTCTGAGTCTTTTAAGTCTTGGAACAGGTTCATCTAAAACTGTGCGTGCTGCTTCCTTAAGAAGCCCCACCAGTTCTCGATTCGCTGGTTGTGATTGCTCGATCCATACAGATAACATCTGTGCGAAAAGTTGTCCAGATGATCGTGCCTCAAGAACATCTGCATTTGTTCAAGGTAACAGTTCTCGGTTCATAGGTCCGAACGAAAGCAGTTCCATTCCTTGATGACACCTCATCAATGAAGTATTGCACAATTATCTTGGGATCACTGTTTGTACAGTAAGCATGTAGCCATATCACCATTCGTGAAAAGCCATCCATTTTACCATTGATGCAGATCCCGTACGGTTTAAGCTTATCATAAGAGTCTACATGCCACATAAAGTTTGGGCCTGGACTCTGGCACATACGCCGCCGAAGGTGATTCCGGCACCTCAGTCGCACACCATGTGGATCCAGTATCTTCAGCAGTCTCCTGATCGTGTCTTGAGTGACCACATAGCCAGCCTGAATGCATTTTAAATGCATCATTTTATATCCATGGAACATGCCATATCCGTGCAGCTGATCCTGGAGAAACAGTGCTATGTCCAGCAGATCTGAATGGGCTTTCCGCCTAAACAAGTTCAAAGTCCTCAGGTGCCTGCGTAAAGTGGACAAACTAATGGTAATGCCATCTATATGACTTAAAGACGTCACTATCTCCCAGTGTCTTAAACCCAAATGAAAGTACAACTTGATCAAATTAAACAAGTTGGCCATGTTTGCTCGCAGTAAAGAAATGAATGCATCTATTGTTTCAAATGCCCTCTACAATCAGAAAAAAAAGATTAGTCCGAAAAACAGAAAAAAAATTAATCCAAAAAACAGAAAAAAAATTAATCCGAAAAACAGAAAAAAATTAGTCCGAAAAACAGAAAAAAAAAAAATCAGTCTGATGCTTCTGTTCGTTGTGTTAAAATGTCCGGTTTTGCTGCCACCCCTTGAGACACTCATTTTGCAAACATTGCACTCAGCTATTTTACTTTTCTCCACATGGCAGACATGACAAGCTCTGCAGCTGGCTTCTGTTCACTCTCTGCTCACGTGACGAAAACACGGGCACATGACAACCATGGCAACAGCTCGTCTGTGTTATGGCATATCGTGAAAAGTGAAGACGAGGATATATGAGACAGATTGGGCTAATGGATCGGATCGAACGAGTTCTAATAAAAAACTCCGATGCTCGATCCAGTCATTTTGGCCTGGATCGAACTCGATATCGATTCAGTGGATCGGATCGACCCATCCCTACTTTTTACATCATCAAAACTGATAGGTCAAGTTGCTGTATCTATATTTATGACCCATCAGATTTTGTCATATTTCCAGATGACCTTTAATAAATATTGGAAAGAACCAAAAAAAGACTTCCTGCCCAGTAGGCCCACCACCTACAGGGCAGGAAGTCGGGGTTGGGTGCTATGTTCACCGGGCAGTAGGCAGGAGTGGGCGCCTGGGCGTGCCGCCCCCTGGTGGCGTAGACTAGCTCTGGGAACGTGGAACGTCACCTCACTGGCGGGGAAGGAACCTGAGCTGGTGCGGGAGGTGTAGCGATACCGGCTAGATATAGTTGGGCTCACCTCCACGCACAGCAAGTGTTCTGGAACCAAAATCCTGGAGAGGGGTTGGACTCTCTCCTACTCCGGATTTGCCCAAAGTGAGAGGCGCCGGGCAGGTGTGGGGATACTCACAAGCCCCCGGTGGATAGCCACTTTGTTGGAGTTCTCCCCGGAGAACAAGAGCGTCGCCTCTCTGCGACTATGTGTTGCAGAGGGGAAAACTCTGTTGTCTGTGCCTATGTGCCGAACAGCAGTTCAGGGTATTCGGCCTTTTTGGAGTCTCTGGGTGGTGTCCTGGAAGGGGTACCGCCCGGGGATTCCATAGTTCTCCTGGGAGACTTCAACGCTCAAGTGGGCAATGATGGAGAAACCTGGAGGGGGGTGATTGGGAGGAACGGCCTGCCCGATCTGAACCCGAGTGGTGTTTTGTTATTGGACTTCTGCTGTTTTCTATGCAGTGGTCTGGTGGGGATCAGGGAGCATTGAAAGGGACAGAAAGAGACTGAACAGACTGGTCAGGAGGGCCAGTTCTGTGCTGGACTGTTCGCTGGACTCCATAGAGGAGGTGGGTGAGAGGAGGATGTTGGCAAAGCTCACATCCATCATAGACAATCCCTCTCACCCACTGCATGACACTGTGAAGTCTCTAAGTAGCTTTTTCAGCAGCAGACTGAGACACCCATCCTGCAAGAAGGAGCGCTATCGCAAGTCATTCATTCCATCTGCTATAAGACTTTATAACATCAGCATTACTGGCTGATGTTAACATAAAACTGGACTCTGTCACATCATCCTTTACCACATAATCTGCACAGTTCTTGCACTATTTGAGTCTTCTTGTACTTTACATCATTCCATAAGCCACTTTTTCCATGCTACACTCTTGAACATATTGTGAATATTATTCTGATTATCATTATATTGTTGTCAATTGTGTTTATTGTTGCTTGTGTTATTGTTTATTGTGTTTATTGTTGCCCCTACTGTATGATGTATGCCGCTGTAACATGGGAAATTTCCCCGGACACGGGGAGTAATAAAGGATTATCTTATCTTATCTTATCTTATCTTATCTTCTGTGCTTGTCATGGATTGTCCATAACAAACACCATGTTCGAGCATAAGGTTGCTCATAAGTATACTTGGTACCAGAGCACCTTAGGCCAAAGGTCGATGATCGACTTTATAGTCGTATCATCAGACCTGTGGCCATATGTTTCGGACACTCGGGTGAAGAGAGTTGCAGAGCTGTCAACTGATCACCACCTGGTGGTGAGGTGGATCTGATGGCGGGGAAGACTGCCGGACAGACCTGGTAAACCCAAACGTGTAGTGCGGGTGAACTGGGAACGTCTGGCGGAGGACCCTGTCCGTAGGGTTTTCAACTCCCACCTCCGGAAGAGTTTCTCCTGCATCCCGGGGGAGGTTGGGGACATGGAGTCTGAGTGGTCCATGTTCAAAGCCTCCATTGCAGAAGCAGCTGCTAGGAGCTGTGGTCTGAAGGTCACTGGTGCCTGTCGCGGCAGCAATCCAAAGACCCGCTGGTGGACACCAGCGGTGAGGGAGGCCGTCAGGCTGAAAAAGGAGACTTTTCGAGCCTGGTTGGCTCGGGGGTCTCCCGAAGCAGCTGACAGGTATCGGCTGGCCAAAAGGGCGGCAGCTGTGGCGGTTGTGGAAGCTAAAACTCGAGTGTGCGAGGAGTTCGGGGAGGCCACTGAGAAGGACTTTCGGTTGGTTCAGCCTCTCAGCTCAATGCATTCGTAATCAGTCACAAGAATTTCAAAAACATTTTGTTTAACACAGCTTTTTACATCATCAAAACTGAAAGGTCAAGTTGCTGTATGTATATTTATGACCCATCAGATTTTGCCATATTTCCAGACGACCTTTAAATATTGGAAAGAACCAAAAAAAGACTTCCTGCCCAGTAGGCCCACCACCTACAGGGCAGGAAGTCGGGGTCGGGTGTTATGTTCACCGGGCTCTCTGGGAACCTGGGTCAGTCACCTTATTCTTCAGCCTGATGGCCTCCTCCTCCGCCAGTGTCCACTAACAAATTCCTAAGTTGCTCCAGTGACAATGACCGATAACTATCTGACCACAGCTCTTAACATTCTGTTCTGCCTTGAAGGCTTGTGCACAGAGATCAATCTTCTGGTTCAATTCTACAATTCTACAATTTCATTTAGCAGACGCTTTTGTCCAAAGTGACGTACAACACAAACAAGAATTCAGACATAAGAAAAAACCTGTAGTAAGTGCAAAAGTGCTTCAAGTGCGATTGGTCAAAGGTGTTGCCATCAAGTTGCAGAAGAATTGCCAACACCCCCCCCCCTTTTTTTTGTTTTGTTTTTCAACTTTGTCAGCGCTAAATAAATGCTGGGTTTTGGACCACCTGACTTATTCTACCCCTAAGGTGGAGTCGGATTAAGTGCCTAGGTGTTCTCTGAACAATAGACCCTTTAATGACCCATGTCACGAATGACGTCACAGCTTTAGCTGGAGGCAAAAGAGGAAGCCCGCGGCCGGACAGAAAGGCAAAAGACTGAGGGACTAGGCTCTATCAACTTTTCTAAAATGTCGTCCTGCTGTGTTTTTGGATGCCAGAATAGGAGGAATGACATTGGCGAACGCAAATTAAAGTTTTATAGGATTCCACCGAACACTCGTGCTCAGAGGGAACGAAAACAGTTGTGGTTAAATGCACTGAGGCGAAAAGGCTGGACAGAGACGATCAGCTGCAGTCAATTCCAGCCATTTCCAGTACAAAAATCGCAAATATTCTATTTGTAAATAAAAAATATTCAATTCAATTCAATTCAGCTTTATTCCAGACACTGGGTCCAAATACACACACCATAAGAACAAGGACACAACAAGACACAGAAAAAAATACAATCAAAAACAATAACCCGTTAAATATGACGAGAAATACAGGGAATATTGGACACGCATCGCGAGGTGCATTTCCTTGAAAACGACCGATTCGTGGATTATATACCGACTTCAAGACACGTTTTGGACAAAATAGTTTACTGGCTTGTGTCGTCTGGATGACCAAGGTTAGATTATGGCCGTTTTTGTGGAATATTTTCATCTGTGTGTAATAATGAACCCGGAAATGTGAGTCGCGCTGTGTACGTTGAAGCCGTGTACAGAGAAAGGATGGATGGATATTCGTTGTTTGTCGGACAAATGTGTTTATATTACCCGCTGTGGTAATCACATCTGAAAGTGGTTTATACCGGCGGATTCATGAGAATCTAAGCTTTCCATCGGCGTATAGTGTTTGTATAATCGCATTTGCAGCCTTCAGACATTCTTTAAATTCCTATGCAAATTAGTAAGTGTACCGCCGGCGGTACACTTAAGTTTAACGGGTTAAAAATGCTCGAGTTTGCAGCGCAAACTCCCAGCGCAAACTATATACTCCCAGTCCCGCTTGACTTCTCGCTCCGCTTTTGCCTCCAGCTTAAGCCCCGCCCACAAAAAACGTCACAATGTTTGTAAACAAATAAAGGGTCTATTGCGTCTTCAATTGTCTCTTAAAAGTAGAAAGAGACTCAGCACAACGCACAGAGTTTGGTAGTTTGTTCCACTATTTGGGAACAACAGAGGAGAAGAGTCTAGCTAGAGATTTCGAACCGTGCTGGGCTGGAAGCACCTGGCGTCTCTCACATGCAGAGCGAAGTGGGCGTGAAGGGGAGTAGACCTGGATCAGGGAATCCAGGTAGGCTGGGGCCGTTCTTGTAAATGTTTTGTAAGCCAGGAGGAGAGTTTTGAATTTGATTCTGGCTGCAACTGGAAGCCAGTGAAGGGAGATAAACAGGGGAGTGACATGAGCTCTTTTGGGCAGGTTGAAGACCAGATGTGCTGCTGAATTCTGGATCATCTGTACAGGTTTGACTGTACATGCAGGGAGAACTGCCAGAAGAGAGTTGCAGTAGTCAATGCGTAACATCACAAGAGCCTGAACCAGAAGGGTCTGATCTTCCTGATGTTGTAGAGTAGCCAAGCCGCGCTAGACCCATGTTCTGAAGGCACAAGGGTCTAGGGCCGCTCAACAGGGAGGGAGGCGGGCTAAAAGGTTGTCTTTCAAATCACTCTGCAGCAATTGGGTAGGTATACAACCAATCAGCACAACGAATAGGCTGACGTAGTTCCCACAGCGCCGGCGGATTGTGGCTAAGTCCCATTAGCTTCCCAACCAGCGAAGCCAACTGGTATATTAAGGATTTGCCATATCCCGTCGGCATAAGTCCAAATACGTCTTTCTTCTCAATGAAACACTTCAGTGCCGTCCTTTGTTTATCTTTCAAGTTGAATTTTAGCTTCAAATCTTTAAGGGCTGTGGCCAAAGCCGATTCGAAAGATAACTGTTTATTGTGCGCCGGTTGTTTCTGTCAGAATCGTCGCACCTCTGTCGTCACTTAGTTACGCCCGCCTTCTGACTCTACACTTCATGGTGATTCATCCGGCCAGTTTTAGGAGAATCCATCCTCGAGCCTTATGGAGGGTAACTAGACCCACCCTGGCAGAGAATTAAATTCGTTGCCGTGAGTTGTCTAGCGCGGCTAGGCTAGTTGTAGAGGGCATAACGGCAAGATCGAGAAACTGAGGCCACGTGAACCTTAAAGGTCAGCTGGTCATCAATCATGACACCCAGGTTTCTGGCTGAGTTTGTGGCCACAAGTAGGCTTGAGTGAAGTTGGACACTGAACTGAGGCTGAACAGATGGACAGGCTGGAAAGACCATGAGTTCAGTCTTAGACAGATTTAGCATCTTCTTCTTTAGTTCCTTCATCCATGCGGAGATATCAGCCAGACATGCTGATATCCGAGCTGAAACTGTTGTGTCGTCAGGTGGAAAAGAGAGGAAAAGCTGAGTGTCGTTAGCATAACAGTGGTAGGAGAAGCCATGGGAGCGGATCACTGCACCAAGTGTGGTGGTGTACTGAGAGAAAAGTAAGGGACCAAGCACTGACCCCTGAGGGACCCCTTTTGATAGGTCATGTGACCTTGACACCTACCCTCACCATGACACTCTGAAGGATCTGCCTGTGAGGTAGGATTTGAACCACAACAGGACAGAACCTGAGATGCTGAGCTCAGAGAGTGTGGAGAGGAGATGGTTCACGGTGTCAAAGGCAGCAGACAATGGGGACAACTCCAGCACAGTAGTGCTGTGAGAATCCATACACCTGCCCTGCCCCACTCTGTTCAACTTCAGAAAAGGAGAGACTACAGCGCCTTCCCAGGAGTTAAGCAATAGAACCTTTGCATTATATGGAGGCAAACCTGAATATTTCTAGCTGGTACCGCTCCACCTCACACTCCAGCTACATTTCCTTCCCTACCAGAGAAGTGATGTTTCATATTCCGAGAACCCATCTGTGATGCCTGGGTTTAGCATACCCAGGTACCCACACCTGCTGTTACCCAGCTTACATCACACCTGATCTGTATATTGCACCTGTCTGCGCACGTGGTGAAGTCTTATCAAGTGAACAATTCAACAGAATAACTGTAGTGATTTGTCCAGAGTTTCCATCAAAGGAACAAATAAACAGTATTTTATGGATTTAGGTGCATTCGGATTGTAATAACTCAAATGGGGCAACACATTTGGTTTCTTTGTGTGACAGTGTTATTTCTACTTTTTATGTCTTCTAGGAAAAGATGCTGGTCAAGAATGGGATTCCAGAAGAGCATCAAAGAAAATGTGGTCTAAGGCTGAGGTTGCTGCACTAGTGCAACGTTTCAGAGATCACATGTCTTACAGTTTTTCTCAATTGCTAAAACACTAAACCCTATTGTCTGAACCAAATTCTTAGTTGCCTGATCCCACTTATTGAATAAGTCACTCTTTTGGCAAAACTATAAGCACTTTTCACCTGTTTACAGACATCTTGTCAGCACATTGTCATTGTGATGCACCTGTGTTGCATAATGGTGAGCACAGGTGGCAAAAATCAAACACAGTTAAAGCTCAGGCGTCACCGGTTGAACACAACTCAAAATTGATCACACTTGTGGCTAATGATGTGAGGGTACATATAAGATAGAGCACTGGTTTGTGAGGCACTACAACGGATAGAAATCTAAGAAGAGGAGCATGGATACGGCATGCCAGGGTTTTTTTCCCCCCTGTTGCCTGGCCAGAGAAAATGCAGCCTGTGATGTAGATGAAGTCCTGTGGTCTGACCCAGTACGGAGAAATGATACTGTGGCAGAGTAATGCACTTCTTTTCTTTGTACTTCATTTGTAAATTTTTGTGCTTCATTTTTACGTACAAGTGCTACATGTAGCACCAGATTTCTGTTTATTTGCAAATTCTTTTTTCTATGTACAAGTGTTACAAATGCCCAGGTATGTTGTCTTGCAACATGCATTTAGCCTAAATAAACATTTATTTCTACCGCTTCATGTCCTGACCATTGTGTTTTCCTTTTTTCTATGTAGTGTTTAGTGACTACTCAGTAGAGTATTTACAGTTTTTCTCAATTGCTAAGACACATTTCTGGAAAGCTGCTCTCCTTTTTCCGAAACTTTGAACACAAAACCCAATTTTCAAGCTTCATTCACAAAACCTCTGACTCTTCTTGCAAAACCAAACTTTCAATTATTCAATTCAATTTTATTTATATAGCGTCAATTACAGTCAAATTGTCTCAAGACGCTTTACAGAACCCATATGCCTGACGCCCAGAGCAAGCCCAAAGGCGACAGTGGCAAGGAAAACACCCTTTTAACAGGGAAAAAACCTCAAAACTTTCACCCCAAAACAGTTCAATCTGTGCTCAAAACCAAACTTTCACCCCAAAACAGTTCAATCTGTGCTCAAAACTGAACTTTGCTGTCAAATCATGCCTCAAGTCAATCAAAATTACATACTATACTGTGTGTCCCAATTCTGCTTCTTCACAGTTTCATCCTCTTCATCCTAGATCAGTGACATGTTTCAGTACACTTAAACTACCATTTGGATAAATCTTTGGAGTATTGCCTACTTACAGTTACAAGGTCTGTTGTGGTGGTGTTGTGTCAAATAAAGCATAAAGCCTCTAGGCATAAGTTTAAGAAGTGTTAAAGGCCGCACACACGTCCAGATGAGAACAGAACAGCGTAATGACTCCACTGTATCAACAGGCAGTCTGGGCACACAGCCAACAGCTGGGGCGGCCACGAGGAAGCTGAAGAGTCAGGTGTCATGGGAGATTCTTGTTTGTAGGACTTCTGTATTCATAGAAGGATGGGATGCCCTTAATAACACATGTTGTTGTCCTTAATGTATCTTCCATAAAGTTGCAGAGGGTGATGATTGGAGGAGCAGGGAGCCAGGATGAGAGGAATCTCCTTAGAGCGACACTCGAAAGTTACCAGCATTTAGACACCCTTAACGAAGGATTAAGGAAGGTAAGAGGGCAGAGCCAGACCGCTCCGGGGCGTCCCATCGGTGTTTGGACCTTGTGCACACGGAATAAACACTTTTATTTTTGAATCTGAAGAATGCTCCAAGACTCTTCTGTTTTTTTATTCGTGAGACTGCTGCAACTATTATTTTTAACGGTGTATATTTTTCACTGATTTGGAACCTAAAACTGAGGCAGAAGACTTAATCTGAGAAGACAATATATTTACGACATTTTGGCGGAGCCTCATCCAGGAGGGTCAGTGGCAGCCGACACTGAGGGATTGGCAAGGACCGGGAATCACCCAAACGGTCGCCCAAATTCACCAGAGAAGGTGAAAAAATAATTTATTTTTGTCTAATTTGATGGGTGGAGCCCTGGCCCTCATCCGACCCCTTGGTTATCAGGTTAGTCATTTTTCCCAAAAGAACCTAGATTTGATAATTAAATTGAATAAACTTGTGGCAATTTGCTGAGCTAATCTTCAGATTAAAAAAATGTGTGTGAATGACTGAAGTGTAACTGTGTGTGGACGCATGTCAAAAAGTTGATGTTTGTGGGAGTAATTTGTATGTTTGTCTGTGGTAGTGGAATGATTTATGTTTTTTGTGATTATTCGGGAGTGCTGGCAGCAGACGCTGATATCACTCAAGACAGTAGGAGTGTATGAATGAGAAGAGTATGTGAGAAAGGAAAAAGAGACAGGTTAAGGAGAGGGAGTACTTTATTTTTTGTCCGTCTGCTCACATTGGCTGTAAAATGATTTATAGCCAGGCAGTTACTCACTGCTTGAGTAGTCTTTACCTAATATGTTTGTACCGTTATTTGAAGTGATTTGATGACCGTTTAGCGCTATAAAAGTAAGAATTATACGGCTACAGGGAGGTGGCTGCACCGCGTGAGACGTCGGGTCATTTGTCCTTCTGGAGTGATTCCACGCGAAGATTCTACTGTTATTTGCCCTTCTGGGATAACTAGAGTAAAAATATGTTGTGATATATACCGCGTGAGACGTCGGGTCATTTGTTCTTCTGGAGTGACTCCACGCAAAGATTCTACTGTTATTTGCCCTTCTGGGATAACTAGAGTAGAAATGTGTTGTGATATAAAAGTGGAAAAATTACATGCCACAGGGAGGTGGCTGCACCGCATGAGACGTCAAGTCATTTGTCCTTCTGGAGTGACTTCACGCGAAGGTCTACTGTCATTTGCCCTCCTGGGATGACCAAATAAGTAGACAAGCTATAAAAGTGAAAAATTATACCACGTAAGACGTCAGGTCATTTGTCCGTCTGGAGCGACTTCACGCGAAGCTTTACTGTCATTTGCCCTCCTGGGATGACCGAGGTAGAGAGAAGTGAAAAAATATTCTGGTAGGAAGCCAGAAAATAATCACGGGGTCCGTCTGGACGTGATTAGACTATCTACTGGTAAGAAGCCAGAGACTGTTAAAAGAATAATAAGAGTGTGAGAAGATAAAAACCAGTGTTGTAATAGTAAAAGTAGCTACGATTGATGCTGAAGAAAAAAGGCCTTTGTAAATATATATAAATATGTGTGACAGACTCTAGGAAATAAGTAGGAGTAGCAATGAAGTCCGTGTACATAATTCTCAGGTACAAAGTTCATGTAGATAAGCATAATAAAGTGCACAATAAGGAAAAAAAGGTATGAGTTTAAATTGGGTTAAAGTCTTTGAGTCTGATCAGCTCGAATGACCACAAATTAAAAAAAAAATTAATGTATTGTGAATAGTTTTCATATCTGAGTTTTTTGTGTGTAATGAGGGAGCTAGCTATTGGTGGTGTCTCGGGTCAAAAAACAGAAAAATTAAAGCTGCACTGTGAATCTCTGGCTGGCGCAGGCAGGGTGAGAGAGTAGCGATTTCTGGAACTGACCCTGACTGGATCAGTGGCTCGAGTGTATGCCGTACACACCAAGGAGCGAGAATTTAATAGGGAGTGTGAGGCGAAGAGAGGATACCCAGATAAGGGGAGAACAAAACAGACAGTTGTCTGAGTTGGCCAAAACTGGAGTAGCAGAAAATAATAAGAGAAAGGAAAAAAAAGGGGAGCAGAATAAACGGGCAGAATGGGGACTAATATGAGCAAACGGTCTGACGTATTACAACACGGTCTCACGGGGATTCGTGAAACTGTTACGTAAATTTTTTGTTTCTTTTTCGTGCGCACCAACACGATTTCGTCATGTTTTTCGTGCCGCTCACCACGAAATGTTTTTCGTGTTGCTCACAACGAAACCCACTGTGGTAATCACAGCTGAAAGTGGTTTATACCAGCGGATTCATGACGATCTAAGCTGTCCATCGGCGTATACTGCTTGTGTGATCGCGTTTGCGGCCGCCGGCCGCTGGA
This sequence comes from Acanthochromis polyacanthus, assembly GCF_021347895.1. NCBI lineage: Eukaryota > Metazoa > Chordata > Actinopteri > Pomacentridae > Acanthochromis > Acanthochromis polyacanthus. Next base: position 40,135,238 of record NC_067115.1, on the reverse strand, counting down.
CATTCTTTAAATTCCTATGCAAATTGGTAAGTGTACCACCGGGTTATGGTTAGGTTATGGTTAGGTTATGGTTAGGGTTATGGTTAGGGATGATGTCATGCAAAATATAGCGTTGGATTCGCCATGGTTTTACATTAAAAATATAATACACACATTCGTTTGAAATACGTTCTGGGTGGCACGAAAAGTCCGCCGTTTAAAATACATTGGTGCGCATTTCGTGGTGAGCGGCACGAAAAACATGACGAAATCGTGTTGGTGCGCACGAAACCGAAACAAAAATTTACGTAACAGTTTCACGAATCCTCGTGAGATCGGGCTGCGTATTAACGCCTGCTGAGCTGATCATGTTGAAATATCCAACACACAAAAAAAGAAAGATACAGAGATGTATGCGTAGATGGCATAAAATTACAGGAGGACGCTATAAGTTGCCGACTGAGGGCACATTTAATTTCAGTGCTGTGATGGTGTGGAGGAGGAATTGAGAGATAAGGACAAACTAAATGATTAAAAAAGAAAAAAAAACAAAAGGAAAGACTGATGTAACCTTTAACTGAGGTTAGCTTAATTTTACTATTAATAGTTTAATAATGGGCTATATTTCAGAAGATTAGGAACAACTACGGAGCCTAAGAAAATAACCAGGCAACACCAGAAGAATCACAGAAACACATAAGTTGCATTTAAAGGATTTTTCTTCATATTTAGTGACATGTTTCGATAAATACACAAATCAACAATTTCATCAAATCCCTTTTGCAGTTGGAGTTCCGTTCAATCCCTGGGGTAGCTCGCCATCTTTGGTCTCCAAATGAGTCCTTAAATGACCAGGATCCAGTTCCTGGCCATCCGGAAAAACCTGACCTAAAATAAGGTCAGAATCATCTTTAATTTCTAAACTTCAGTTTCTATTAAATAAAAACAGCTAACTTTTATTAAATCGAAATTCCACACTGTGCTATTAACATAATTACAATTATGACTAATGAGTTATTAGAAATAAAAAATCTTTGAAATAGCACAATAATCAAATCTCTATATTCAGAAAAATAGGGTAATTAAATAACCTCAACCATATCTCAAATAATGCACTTAAACAATAAAAAATAAATCATGACATTTAACTAAAAATGTTTCTTTTAAGACAAAAAACAATAAATGTCTAAAAATAAATAAGTGCATTTACTACATGCAGCATTTAGTGGCAAGATAAAATCATTTCTTCTATACTGAAGCACTTAAAAGTTTCCTGTATTCAATTGAAAATATGCAAATATTAAATAAAGATACTCATTTAAAATGCTATGAAGCACAATCAATACATTTATAAACAAAAAAAATCATTCAATTCATAGATTATTACTTTTCAAATAAACACATGATCAGGGTTTACACACGTGGACAAAATTGTTGGTACCCCTCAGTTAAAGAAGGAAAAACCCACAATTCTCACTGAAATCACTTGAAACTCACAAAAGTAACAATAAATAAAAAATTATTGAAAATTAAATAATCAAAAACAGCCATTACTTTTGAATTGTTGATTAACATAATTATTTAAAAAAACAAACTAATGAAACAGGCCTGGACAAAAATGATGGTACCTCTATAAAAGATTGAAAACTATTTGACCAGAGTGACATGATTAACTCAGGTGTGTCATTTAATTGACATCACAGGTGTTTCCAAACTCATAATCAGTCAGTCTGCCTATTTAAAGGGAGACAAGTAGTCACCCTGCTGTTTGGTGAAAAGGTGTGTACCACACTGAACATGGACAACAGAAAGCGAAGGAGAGAATTGTCCCAGGACATCCGAAAAAAAATTATAGACAAACATCTTAAAGGTAAAGGCTATAAGACCATCTCTAAACAGCTTGAAGTTCCTGTGACAACAGTGGCTCATATTATTCAGAAGTTCAAGACCCACGGGACAGTAGCCAACCTCCCTGGACGTGGCCGCAAGAGGAAAATTGATGACAAATTGAAGAGACGGATCGTTGGAATTGTATCCAAAGAGCCCAGAGCAACCTCCAAAGAAATTAAAGGTGAACTCCAAGGCCAAGGTTCATCAGTGTCAGATCGCACCATTCGTCGTTGTTTGAGCCAAAGTGGACTTCATGGGAGACGACCAAGGAGGACACCACTGCTGAAAAAAACTCATAAAAAAGCGAGACTGGAATTTGCAAAAATGCATGTTGACAAGCCACAAAGCTTCTGGGAGAATGTCCTTTGGACAGATGAGACCAAACTGGAGCTTTTTGGTAAGGCACATCAACTCTATGTTCATAGACTCAAAAACCAAGCATACGAAGAAAAGAACACTGTCCCTACGGTGAAACATGGAGGAGACTCAGTAATGTTTTGGGGCTGCTTTGCTGCATCTGGCACAGGGTGTCTTGAAAGTGTGCAAGGTACGATGAAATCTGAAGACTATCAAGGCATTCTGGAGAGAAATGTGCTGCCTAGTGTCAGAAAGCTTGGTCTCAGTCGCAGGTCATGGGTCTTCCAACAGGACAACGATCCAAAACACACAGCCAAAAACACCCAAGAATGGCTGAGAGAAAAGCGTTGGACTATTCTAAAGTGGCCTTCTATGAGCCCAGATCTGAATCCCATTGAACATATGTGGAAGGAGCTGAAACATGCCATTTGGAGAAGACACCCATCAAACCTGAGACAACTGGAGCTGTTTGCTCATGAGGACTGGGCCAAAATACCTGTTGACAGCTGCAGAACACTCATTGACAAATACAGAAATCGTTTAATTGCAGTGATTGCCTCAAAAGGTTGTGCAACAAAATATTAAGTTATGGGTACCATCATTTTTGTCCAGCCCTATTTCATCAGTTTGTTTTTTTTAAATAATTATGTTAATCAACAATTCAAAAGTGATGGCTGATTTTGATTATTTAATTTTCAATAAATTTTTATTTATTGTTACTTTTGTGAGTTTCAAGTGATTTCAGTGAGAATTGTGGGTTTTTCCTTCTTTAACTGAGGGGTACCAACAATTTTGTCCACGTGTGTAGATGGAACAGTTTAATGTTAATGTTTGAGGCTAAATAAATGGTTCAATATGTTATAAAGCTGATGCTATTAGCAATCACGGCTAGCAGAGCTAACATTTGTATGGGAGATGCCAATGTTTACAAACAGTGACGTCACGAAGTCACGTGATTACCGTGCTGGTTGGCAAGAAGAACCAGAGGAACAATGGCTGACGATAACAATGCGACCTATCCTTCCATGAAATTGTCCGATTATGCTCAATCCTTATCACCTGAAGCCTGACAAAGTGAGTAAGCTGAGATATCAGGGAAACAGTAAAACCTTGCCAGATCCCTACAATTTGAAGACTGGGTGGGTTGATGATCCTTCATTGTGGCCGGACATTTCCTTCACCGACATTTATTTTTACTTAATTGACACCCCTGGGCAGTTCTCCCACCCAAAAATATATAATTATGAATTAAAAATAATATATCTTCTGTTAATCTTCAACAAGATGTCAAAGAAACATCAAGAAGTTGCTGTATTTTTTGTCTGCAGTATGGCTTCTATGTAACAGTAACAGACCCACAGCATTGGTGATCGAAAATAGGACAATTCTAAAAAACGATCGCTAGACGCATACAGAAACAAATATGGTTACAAATAGGAGGCTGCTGGCTTAAGGAGATTTTATTGAATATGCTTCATTCGACTTTAGTATACTTTCATCACCTAAAAAGCGATCGGTAACACATGACAACACTGAACAAAACCGAAAGTGTAGCGATCGCTTCACACGAAGGATGCAACACTAAATCAATATCTTTTGGTAAATAAGCTCAAAGTTGGACATACTAAACATGCTAAACTGTTGAATAGTTTACCTGAAGAAAAGTGGGAGCCACAAACACGATCTCTGCTGCTTACTGGGGTCCAATTTTTCCTTTTGATGGCCCTATGAATTCCCAATCGTCTCTGTTCCAATTGTTCCAATTCCTCCCCTGGACCCCGGTCCTCCTCTCCTCTGTCATGGTGCTGTCTGCACCGCTTTCTGCTTGTGCTGAATGCTGCGGTCGCTCGGCCAATCACATCGCTCCCTTGTTCCGAATTCTTCTGTCGAGTTTTTGGCAACCAATGGGAGAGCCCCGATTGTTCCAATTAAGTCACATGACTTGGGATTTCCCTAACACCACCGCGGCAGTTTAAATCGGCCCTCTGACGCTACTTTACCCGTTTAAACTCATTTATTTCTCTCTTTTAAAGGAAATAACCGCGCAGAATCAAAGTTTATGACAGACAACAGTCAGAATGACTTTCCTGCTGTGGGTTTTTAACCCGCTGTGGTGAATTAATGGAGTAAAGATGCAAAAATAATGTTAAAAAATCGCAGGGCAGTTAATAAATTAATATTAATTACAGTTTTATTAATGTGCCAACGTACAATAATATACATAGACACTGTATTGTTTAAACCAGATGGATTAAAGCTGTTAAACACTTGAATTCAGCGTCTGATTACATCTTAATGCACCACATGACATTAATATTATTATTAATACTTATATACTTTCTGATCAGGATCAGTTCATGTGCAGCTAAAAACTTGATCAGTGATCAATATATCTGTCTTCTACTGGTTTAATTAAATTGCTGGTGTCAAAAATATGCTGTGCTTTATTATTAGAACAGATTTTATGTGTATTTATTATGAAGCACTTCAAGCAGATGTTCTGCTGGGTCCATCAGAACATCCAGAAATCACTGATGCATCCAGTAGTTGAATTCTTGTTGATATCACTGCATTCCTTCTGGTTGTGTCCCAGTATATCTCCATGAAGCTGCTGGAACCTTCTGGATTAAAGCTACCCTGTTGGCCTTTCAGTTCAGATGTTGAAGGCTGAAGACAGATTCTGATTTATGACAGTTTGCTGTTTGGTTCTTCTGTCTGACGTGATCATGAATGAAAGAAAACTCTGCATCTTTAGCAGCTTAGTAAAACACGTTAACACAGAGGTCAACCTGATCATCAGGATCTATCAGCTGGATCCTGACGTCTGAATGTCAGCGTAGAACATGTTGGACAGGTCCTAGTTCTGGTTCCAGCAGGAATAAATCAAAAACACAGCATGAAATAGAAGAAAGAAGAAATAGAATAATAGAAGAAAGAAATGAATGAAATCAGAATTAACTCTACAGGCCCAGTTTTACACAAAAATGACAAATGTGACTGGTGAGTCTCAGCTCTGAGTGCAGTAATCAGAGAAATAAACTAAGAACTCCAAGTAAAGGAGAAAAGAAAGAAAGTACAACAATATAAACACAAACAGCAGGATTTACGGTGTCTGTGTAAAGTGGGTTACTGAGAGAGGAGTGGTACATATAAAGTAGTATTAATAGTACTGGTAGCAGTAGTAGTAAAAGTTAAAAATAAGTATTAGAACTGAGAAGAAGGTGAGGACATCAGACTGTATAAATGTAAAAGTTAAATTCCTGACATGGAATAAGAGTTCTAGTAAAAGCTGATGTTCACTGAAAGACAGATGGAGTCTAGAGGTTCTGGTTCTGCACAGTCTCCTGGAGGGAAACAGTCAGTTAATAGAGTAATAAATCAGAAAACATGCACATTACTGCACACACAGAGTACATGCACCTTGCTGCACACACAGAGTACATGCACCTTGCTGCACACAGAGTACATGCACATTGCTGCACACACACAGAGTACATGTACATTGCAGCACACACAGAGCACATGTACATTGCTGCACAGTACATGTATATCAGTATATACAGAGCACATGTATGATTTATGTATGATTTTAATTTAGTTTTAACAGTTTGTGCACAAAGCATAACATCATGCACAGTGTAACAGCAGAGTATTTTGAAGGCGGCGCCACCGCACGCATGTAACGGTACCATTGCACGTGTGTGACGGTACGGTACGCGTCGCCGCTTCGTTTCGTCGGTCCCGACTCGCCCGGGCCGGCCGAACCGGCCCCGCGGAATTCGGCCGTCGCCTGGGATCGATCCGGCGACCTCCTGCTCCGCGGGCGATGGCCGCCCCCGCCGCTGCGTGCCGCTTTTCCCCCTTCCCCCCACCGAGAAGATTGGCCGCCATCCTATGGCCTGAAGCCACCGCCATCTTTTCTCTCCTGAAATCGGTATTCGGTGAAATTTCAAGCCTGATCCCTTCTCAAAACGCTTCGTACAACCAACAACTACACATGATATTTTCATTGTGGTAAATACATGTGCAATTTCATTCATGAAAAGCGATAACTTTACGTATTTGTTTCAAACCCGATACCGTTCTCGTAGCAAGCCATTATGCTACTGCCGGTTCTTGCCAACCAGCAGCGGTCTTGTACCACGTGACCATAACAAATGACGACACGCTGGCATCTCCCATAGTGGAGTGAATGCATGGCTGTGCTAACAGCCGTTAGCATCCGTGGCAAGTGGAGCTAACAGTGTGCATTAGGGTGAATGCATGGCTATGCTAATAGCCGTTAGTACCCGCGGCTGGAGGAGCTAGCACTGACATGTTATACAGGCTGTAAAGGGTTTGCTAAAGCTGTTAGCATCTGTAGCTAGCGGGCTAACAGGCACAGGCATCGAAGCTTCACTTTGAGAGTGTGAGCTCACCATGCAAAATCCTCAAAACCTCTGAAAGGAAGTGGATCCTCCTTCCTCTCAGGTGCAGTGTGGGGATGTTGCCAGAGCTTCAGGAGTTTTTTTTTTCCCAAGTTCTTGAGTTTTAGTCTTCAATCCAAACCTTTCTCGTGTCGGTCGCTGTAGCTCGAAAGATCCACTGATTGTAAACAGCCGTGTTAAAGCTGCTTCCACCAGGGCCCACGGCAGGACTTCCCCTTCACAAATAAAAGCCTGACTTTCAGAATAAAACCGTCACTTAACCTGGGTTACACCAAGGAATGCTGAGCAGAAAGACATTTTCAAAATTGAGGGAACGCAGAGACAGATGGCACTCCAGTCTACAATCTGCATCTGCCCCACCCCATATACTAATAGTGAGGGGAGTGGACAATCCCCAGTAATAAGAAAAGAAGAGGAGGCAGATGGAAGGATAACAGGAACATTACAAATATAGATGTATGGAAAAACAACACAAAGTAAATCACAGAGGGAAAGAATAAAAAACTCATGAAGCAAAGTCAGATAAACAGACAACAGCCAAGTCAGAAATAAAACAGCAGAAATTAGAAAGTAGTAAGGAAGAAATAAAGAAAAGAGAAAACATTCCAGAAGAACATTACATGTCCAGTAAGGAAGAAATGATAAACTCAGATGAAGGAAGCTCTTCAGAGGAAGAGGAAAGTGAGAGTCTGAGGATGAGAATGAACTGCAGCAGTTGGAGATGGATGTGGAAAAAAAGAGAAAAAAAGAACTCAGGAGTCAGAAAAGTACTCCGGTGAAGCAGGACAGTTCCATATAACCTAAAAAGAAGAAGAGGAAAGAGACCAGAAGGAGCAATCTGATGGCTAAAGGACCTGAAAACCAAGTAAGGTATGTGCCATGGGGTTTTATGGATCTCACTGGGCTGATTAACCGTCTCCCTATATTGACAGAAGGTGCACATCAATGGATAACGGGTGTGGGAGGCTCTGAGGAAAAACTACCCCTCAAGGATGGATCCAGCTAAGTTGGAGAGAGAGAGTCTGAAGGGGGATGAAAGCTCATTGCAGTTTCTGCATGAGTTCCAACAGTGGAGAAACGGGCTGCAGAAAAGCAGAACGAGATGCCAGCTGGTAAGTTAACCCAGTTACAAAAAAGTGAACTAACAAAACAGAAAAAGGACAGAGAAAAGCCCAAACACCAGACACCAGTGACTGTTGCAGCTACAGACTCTAAGCCAGAGGAGGCCGTGATTGGACAGACTGAGGTGGTAGTAACTCAGGCACCAGTGTATGCTGCAGGCATGACTCAACTTCAGACCCAGCAGGCCCAGCAGGTATCACTGACTAATCCTCCCACCTACTCTCCTGTCCAGCAATCTGTTCAGTCTCAGCAGGTTCCTCCTATCCATGTGCACCTGAACCAGGGAGACCCCAGCGGCTATCATCCTCAGCGGAGAGGAAGACCGAATTTTCGGGGCGGCCCCCCACAACGCGGAAGATGGAGAAGGCCACAACAGATGCAACAATCAGGGGGACCCACATCAGCCCAGACAGCACCCCAGCGGCTCCAGGTTAACCCCGCAGCCCAGTCAGGTCAGCCACAGCTGCTATGCTGGGGATGTGGAGGGGCTGGACATATGCAGCAAAACTGTCCAACAAACCCATGACCTGCAGCTCAATGCAATAGGGAGGCCCAGAGGAACCACAAGGGGAGGTAATGAAACCAATACTCACACAGCATCCACAGAATGAACCCACCATAAATATCACAATACATGAGCGGCATGGCAGCATGGGGCGGCATGGCTCAGTGGGTAGAGTGGCCGTCTTGTAACTAGAAAGTTGCCGTTTCGATCCCCGGCCCGTTGTGCTCATGTCGAGGTGTCCCTGAGCAAGACACCTAACCCCTAATTGCTCCTGATGGGTCGTGGTTAGCTCCTTGCATGGCAGCTCCCGCCATCAGTGTGTGTTTGAATGGGTAAATGTGACATATCATGTAAAGTGCTTTGGATAAAAGTGCTATATAAATACAGCCATTTACCATTTTACATGACCAGCAGCATTCATTTATGGTGGATACAGGAGCTACATATTCATGTATTGGGAAGGATGGAGCTGGATTACCTCTATCTGCATCAAAGATTCGAACAGTTGGTTTCTCTGGGAAAACACTGATTAGGGCTGCAGCTAATGAAGCCTCGAGTAATCGTCAAAGCATTAAACGGCATCAAAAGCGGAAGTGAGCGCGCACTGCAACAGAAATCATCATCCCACCGGAGCATGGAACACGGACGGACCCGGCGCTGCATTGCGCATGTATTATGTATGCATGATGCAGCGCGGACATCCGTGATCTATCGTAAACAAGGATGTCAGCGTTTACTATACAGCTGTATCTAAACGCGGACATCCGCGCTGCATCGTGCATACATAATATATGCACCGACGTCCGTCGGTGTTCCGCGGTCGGATGAGGATTTCTGTTGCATTGCGCGCTCACTTCCGCTTTTGATGCCGTTTAATGCTTTGACGATTACTCGAGGCTTCGTTAGCTGCAGCCCTAACACTGATTACTCCCCTGACTGAACCGGTACCCATGAAGATAGGAAACAAACTAGTGTGTGCACCCCTGTTATACTCTGCAGACACACCAGTAAATTTGCTGGGAAGAGACATACTATGTAAGGAGCAGCAGTAAGGGTGAAACTTGCAGATGACATAATGACTGGTCTCAGGATTGTCACCACTCGTCCTTTCATTTTAGCTGAAACTCTTCTATCACACATCACACCTGACACTTTTCTCCAGCCGTTCCAGCCTGCCTGTACACGCTTCTTCACCTCTTTTCCACACTCTCCATTGCTCTGGACCAGGGGTCGGCAACCGGCGGCTCCGGAGCCACATGCGGCTCTTTCAGCCCTCTGTTGTGGCTCCCTGTAACTTTGGAAAGTAAATTGTTCTGCCTTTAAGGCGCGTTTCAATGCATTTTAATTTAGAGAGTTTTATTGTGAAATTACAGCTCTTATTTTGACGTGTCACTCCACCGGATGTACTGCTGGGGTTTTCCCCTGGCTGGGGCATGAGAGCGCAAAGTTGATGCAGAGAAGATGGAGAAGCAACGCCTGTAGTTTCACATCGTTTTGTACTCAGGAATGGCAAGCCTGTATATTAAAGCTCCACTCCAAGAAAGACACATCTTGTCTTTGAGTCAAAAGTACTCATGAGTACTAAGGTAAACTACGGATAATTGTCTTGCTCAGTATCTACTCTTTGTTATGTCAGGTTAATACACGTTACTCGGAAGAGCACGGCTCAATGTCACGTCCAGCCAGAGAGTCAGAGGAGTGCCATCTTGGAAAATACGGCAGCGACTTACCGGAGAAAAGTTATTAGCTTAAGATAAATAGATTTTACAAGTTAAATAGACATTTGCAAAATATTGATTTCCAGCTAACATTACGTAACATATGAGGTCCAGGAGCAAAAATGACATTAACCAAGATAAATATTAGTGGTAGGACACAATTCAAAAAATGAATCTATCTAATTAGAGGCTTTGTAATTAATTAATCACGACTGATTAACAAGGGCATAGAGGTATATTTTTAAAAAAAGCGATATATGCAGTGTTGTCTTCATTTTAAATCCCAAAAGGATTTTGTGGCTCCCGGTGTTTTCTTTTCTGTGGGAAACGGGTCGAAATGGCTCTTTGAGTGTTAAAGGCTGCCGACCCCTGCTCTGGACTGTTGACCCTAAGTACTTAAAATCCTCCACCTTCTTGATCTCTTCTCCCTGTAACCTCACTCTTCCACTTGGGTCCCTCTTATTCACACACAGATACTCCGTCTTGCTGCGGCTAACCTTCATTCCTCTCCTTTCCAGGGCAAACCTCCACGCCTCTAGTTTCTCCTCCACCTGTTCCCTACTCTCACTACAGATCACAATGTCATCTGCAAACATCATAGTCCATGGAGACTCCTGTCTAACCTCGTCTGTCATCCTGTCCATCACCATAGCAAACAAGAAGGGGCTCAGAGCTGATCCCTGATGTAGTCCCACCTCCACCTTGAACTCCTGTCACACCTACAGCACACTTCACCACTGTCTTACAGTCCTCATACATGTCCTGCACCACTCTAACATACTTCTCTGCCACTCCAGACTTCCTCATACAAAACCACAGTTCCTCTCTGGGCACCCTGTCATAAGCTTTCTCCAGATCTACAAAGACACAATGCAGCTCCTTCTGACCTTCTCTGTACTTCTCTATCAACATCCTCAAAGCAAATATTGCATCTGTTGTACTCTTTCTCGGCATGAAACCGTACTGCTGCTCACAGATGTTCACCTCTGCCCTTAGTCTAGCTTCAACTACTCTTTCCCATAACTTCATCGTGTGGCTCATCAGCTTTATTCCTCTGTAGTTGCCACAACTCTGCACATCTCCCTTGTTCTTAAAGATGGGCCCCAGCACACTTCTCCTCCATTCCTCGGGCATCTTCTCACTATCTAAGATCCTGTTGAACAATCCAGTCAAAAGCTCTACTGCTACCTCTCAGAGACACTTCCATACCTCCACAGGTATATCATCAGGACCAAGTGCCTTTCCACTCTTCATCCTCTTCAATGCCCTCCTCACTTCATCCTTACTAATCTTTGCTACTTCCTGGTCCACAACAGTCACCTCTTCTACTCTTTGTTCTCTCTCATTTTCCTCGTTCATCAACTCTTCAAAGTACTCTTTCCATCTTCCCATCACACTATTGGCACCTGTCAACACACTTCCATCCTTATCCTTTATCACCCTAACCTGCTGCACGTCCTTTCCATCTCTGTCTCTCTGCCTTGCCAACCTGTACAGATCAGTCTCTTCCTCCTTACTGTCCAACCTACATACAAGTCATTGTAAGCCCCTTGTTTGGCCTTTGCCACCTCTACTTTCACCTTACGCTGCATCTCCCTGTACTCCTGTCTACTCTCTTCAGTCCTCTCAGTGTCCCACTTCTTCTTAGCTAACCTCTTCCTCTGGATCCACTCCTGCACCTCCTCATTCCACCACCAAGTCTCCTTATCTCCTTTCCTTTCAGATGACACACCAAGTACTCTCCGACCTGTCTCCCTGATCACATTTGCTGTAGTTGTCCAGTCACCTGGAAGCACCTCCTGACCATCCAAAGCCTGCCTCAACTCTTTCCTGAAAGTCATACAACACTCTTCCTTTTTCAGCTTCCACCATTTGGTCCTCTGCTCTGCCTTTGCCCTCTTCATCTTCTTCACCACCAGGGTCATCCTACACACCACCATCCTATGCTGTTTGGCTACACTCTCATCTACCACTACTTTGCAGTCACTGATCTCCTTCAGATTACTCCGTCTACACAAGATGTAGCCTCCCTGTGTGCTCCTGCTTCCACTCTTATAGGTCACCCTATGTTCCTTCATCTTCTCTAAGAAAGTATTCACTACAGCCATTTCCATCCTTTTTGCAAAGTCAACCACCATCTATCCTTCCGCGTTCCTCTCCTGGATACCAAACCTGCCCATGACCTCATCATCATCTCTGTTTCCTGCACCAACATGTCCATTGAAGTCTGCACCAATGACAACTCTCTCACTTCTAGGGATGCTCTGCATCACTTCATCAGGGTCCAACCAGAATTTCTCCTTCTCGTCCCGCTCACATCCTACCTGTGGAGCATACCCACTAACAACATTGAACATCACACCTTCGATTTCTAGCTTCAGGCTCATCACTCGATCTGACACTCTTTTTTACCTCCAGGACATTCCTAACAAACTCCTCCTTCAAGATAACTCCTACTCCATTTCTCTTCCTATCTACACCATGATAGAACAACTTGAACCCTGCTCCTAAACTTCTAGCTTTACTACATTTCCACCTGGTCTCCTGGACACACAGTATGTCCACCTTCCTCCTCTGCATCATGTCAACCAGCTCTCTATCTTTTCCTGCCATAGTTCCAACATTCAAAGTCCCTACTCTCAGTCCTAGACTCTTGGTGTTCCTCTTCTCTCTCTTCCTACGAACACACCTTCCTCCCCTCCTTCTTCGACCAACAGTAGTCCATTTTCGCCCGGCACCCTGTAGGTCGACAGCACCGATGGCGGTCATTGTTAACCCGGGCCTCGACCGATCCGGTATGGAAGTCATACATTTGATTCGCATGATTGATTTGTGCAATGTTTTACGTCGGATGCCCTTCCTGACACAACCCTCTGTATTTATCCGGGCTTGGGACCGGCACAATAAGACACTGGCTTGTGTCCCCTTGCGGCTACATTATGCCACGGAAGGAATTAAGCCCATAATATTAGGGCTACTAAAGGCAGGAGTCCTAGTAAAAACTAAAAGTGCCTGTAATACCCTCATCTTTCCAATATGCAAACCAAGTGGTAATGTCTACAGGCTAGTGCATGAACTCAGAGCTATTAATGCCATTGTGACAGAAGAAACACCAATTGTTATGGATCTACATACATTACTGTATAATATACCACAAGAAACTAAGTGGTATACAGTAATAGATCTATGCTCAGCTTTCTCCAGTGTGCCATGTCATCTTCAGTATGTATTTGCAGGACGAGCAATATACCTACACACCTCTCCCTCAAGGTTTTGTTCACTCTCCATCTATATTTAATCATGTACTAGCAAAAGATCTTAGTTTGTTGACATTTCGTCCACCACAATAATGTATATGGATGACATTTTTGATCTGTTCTGAGACTAAAGAACAATGTGAAAAAGATTCAATCATTTTCATGAAAGCTCTTGCTGATGGAGGCTACAAAGTGGGCAAAAACAAACTACAGTTCTGTCAATAATAAGTAGAATCCCTTGGCAGACAGCTAAATAAAGATGAAAGACATGTAGCTCCCTCTCAAATTGAAGCAATTGGTAAGACTCTACAGCCTCAGAATGTAGGTCAAATGTTATCATTTTTGGGAATCGCTGGCTAAAGCAGGCTTTGGATATGTGACTATGCTATCAAAACAGCTCCTTTAAGAGCTCTTATTCATGCCGCAGGACAAACAAATCAATCAGCTGAACTTCAGTGGACAGCTGAGGCAGAAGGAGCCTTTCAGCTCCTAAATAAATAAATAAATATAGGCTGCCCTAGCTCTGGCCAACCCAGACTACAGTAAACCCAGCCACAAGAATGGGTTTGCCAAATGAAGGGACACCACATGAATTGGTTAAAAGAGTGAGATTCTTTTATGAAAGTGCGTGAAAATTTACATAATCAGCCTATTCCTTCTGCTCTAACGTTGTTTGTAGATGGATCCTGTGTGCGCACAGAACTAGGAACCAAAGCTGGCTATGGCATAGTTCAATTAAACCAAGGTAACACTTTCATTACATTACAAACAGTGAATTTTGAACAACCTTGTTCTGCCCAACTAGCAGAAATTAAAGCATTAACTGCAGCATGCCGTTTAGCAGCTGGTAAACATGCTACTATACACACGTGGACAAAATTGTTGGTACCCCTCAGTTAAAGAAGGAAAAACCCACAATTCTCACTGAAATCACTTGAAACTCACAAAAGTAACAATAAATAAAAATTTATTGAAAATCAAATAATCAAAATCAGCCATCACTTTTGAATTGTTGATTAACATAATTATTTAAAAAAACAAACTAATGAAATAGGGCTGGACAAAAATGATGGTACCCATAACTTAATATTTTGTTGCACAACCTTTTGAGGCAATCACTGCAATTAAACGATTTCTGTATTTGTCAATGAGCGTTCTGCAGCTGTCAACAGGTATTTTGGCCCACTCCTCATGAGCAAACAGCTCCAGTTGTCTCAGGTTTGATGGGTGTCTTCTCCAATGGCATGTTTCAGCTCCTTCCACATATGTTCAATGGGATTCAGATCTGGGCTCATAGAAGGCCACTTTAGAATAGTCCAACGCTTTTCTCTCAGCCATTCTTGGGTGTTTTTGGCTGTGTGTTTTGGATGGTTGTCCTGTTGGAAGACCCATGACCTGCGACTGAGACCAAGCTTTCTGACACTAGGCAGCACATTTCTCTCCAGAATGCCTTGATAGTCTTCAGATTTCATCGTGCCTTGCACACTTTCAAGACACCCTGTGCCAGATGCAGCAAAGCAGCCCCAAAACATTACTGAGCCTCCTCCATGTTTCACCGTAGGGACAGTGTTCTTTTCTTCGTATGCTTGGTTTTTGAGTCTATGAACATAGAGTTGATGTGCCTTACCAAAAAGCTCCAGTTTGGTCTCATCTGTCCAAAGGACATTCTCCCAGAAGCTTTGTGGCTTGTCAACATGCATTTTTGCAAATTCCAGTCTGGCTTTTTTATGAGTTTTTTTCAGCAGTGGTGTCCTCCTTGGTCGTCTCCCATGAAGTCCACTTTGGCTCAAACAACGACGAATGGTGCGATCTGACACTGATGTACCTTGGCCTTGGAGTTCACCTTTAATTTCTTTGGAGGTTGCTCTGGGCTCTTTGGATACAATTCCAACGATCCATCTCTTCAATTTGTCATCAATTTTCCTCTTGCGGCCACGTCCAGGGAGGTTGGCTACTGTCCCGTGGGTCTTGAACTTCTGAATAATATGAGCCACTGTTGTCACAGGAACTTCAAGCTGTTTAGAGATGGTCTTATAGCCTTTACCTTTAAGATGTTTGTCTATCATTTTTTTTCGGATGTCCTGGGACAATTCTCTCCTTCGCTTTCTGTTGTCCATGTTCAGTGTGGTACACACCTTTTCACCAAACAGCAGGGTGACTACTTGTCTCCCTTTAAATAGGCAGACTGACTGATTATGAGTTTGGAAACACCTGTGATGTCAATTAAATGACACACCTGAGTTAATCATGTCACTCTGGTCAAATAGTTTTCAATCTTTTATAGAGGTACCATCATTTTTGTCCAGGCCTGTTTCATTAGTTTGTTTTTTTAAATAATTATGTTAATCAACAATTCAAAAGTAATGGCTGTTTTTGATTATTTAATTTTCAATAAATTTTTATTTATTGTTACTTTTGTGAGTTTCAAGTGATTTCAGTGAGAATTGTGGGTTTTTCCTTCTTTAACTGAGGGGTACCAACAATTTTGTCCACGTGTGTATACACTGATGGTGCCTATGCTAATGGAGTCTGTCACATTAATGCTAGTGTAACCTGTTAAAAAAGAGAAGTATGTTAGCCCTGTAACCTGGAAAAAAGAAAAGGAAAAAAGTGAAAAAGAACTTACCTGTTACCTACCTGGGAAAAAAAGGAAAAGTGTTACAACAGTTAAAATATTTTATTTTTATATTTTTCTTTCATTGACAGTGATTTTCATTTCGTTCCTAATTGCAGTCTTTATTTCAGCCTGTATTTCATTTATTTATGTATTTATTTTATCCCAGAGGTCAAAGTTCGCTTTAAAAGTGGTTCTGTGAAGAGAAAGACATGCCATTCGCTCACAGAGTGTAGCTGAATTGCTATTGGGAGAAATCGGCGCATGTCCCGCCCTCTGGGCGCGAGTTAGTGAGACGCGGACGACACACACCCAGAGCACCATGCAGTGGCAGGACGAGGACAGAGACGCCGAAGTTTGAGTGGAAAAAAGTTGGAAAAAATACTTACCGAGGAACTGTGGAAGAAGAGGAATTGTTCAAGCCGATTCTGGAGTGTCTGGTGGACCACGGAAAAACGATCCTGGGAACTTTGCCTGTGTTGATTAAATTTCTTTCCCTGGCTGGGTTTTTTGGAGACCTTGGATTTTGGACCCTGGATTCTGGATTCTCTCCCTGGATGGGAGATGGCGAGCCAACCGTGTGATCGACTAGAGCTGGAGTGACGAGTGGACCCTCTCTTCTTCACCTGTCGGTTTGCCAGTGTGGTAGGACAAAGGGAATAGAAACTCTGAACGATTAAAGGAACAATCCTTAATTTTTCCTTCCTTGGAGACAAGAGACATTTTATTTTATTTTATTTTAAAGGGTGCACCCAGGTTAAAAGACAATTTAAAACAAAACAAATTGAAAAGCCAGCCATATTTGTACAAATGTTTATTTTTCATATGTGTTAATACATTGCTGTTGCTAAACTTATCTCTGTCAGGGATGTGATTTTTCCGCGAATTCGTGGAACTCCGCTTTTTTCAGGGATGGGAATTTACCGCGGATCCGCGGATTTCCACGGATTTCATTTATTTGAACGCTGATTTCACAAGTTTGAACACTTTATTGTCGCTGATACTCCCGCGCGATGGTAACGACGTTAACGATAGCTTGTTAACGACGATTGTAAACGGCGAGGCGATTGGGGGGGTTATGCAGTTAACTACTGAATTAGCCATAGTTAAGTGTGCAGCACATCAAAATATTACATCTGTAATCTCACGAGGTAACAATCTAGCTGATGCAGTAGTAGGGCCACTGGACAGGCGGTGCAGAGACCTATTTTAGTTGAGGAAGACTGTGTACCAATAACTAATCTAACATCATTGATTGAAGCTCAAAATGCAGCTCCAGAGGCTGAAAAACGTCTGTGGCAGCAAATGGATAAGAACCGTACCTCCACATGAAGGCCTTTGGAGAGGCTCCCTTATGGAACAAAAATATATATGGTAATATATATGAATATATATTGCATTATATTAAATAATATATTTCCATATATGGTCAATTGCTGGTTATATTTTTCAGTATATTGCAATATATATATATGGACCATATATGGCTCTATATATATATCTATATCTATCTATCTATCTATCTATCTATATATATATATCTATATATATATATATATATATATATATAGATAGATATAGATATGTCACATATAATGCAATGAAAACAAAAAAAATCCATATATTTTTACATGTAATTTTATTGACACAAGTTTACTTAAAACTGAACTGGTATTCATCTCGCTTTCTTTGCAAAGTTTTTAATACATCAAACTATGTGTAATAGTATCGGTAAAGACCACTGTATCAAAAATGACTAATTTGATTAAAATTTAAGTAATATATGAAACCAATTCTTCAATGTGTCCATAAAGGTCCAAAATTCTTGACATATTCAGGAAAGTGAAGGCATATATACATTAAATTACAGATTTCATATAGTTTGACAAAAAACTTTTCAATGTCTGTACATGTTAGGAACATAAATGTGACATAGATAAACCGGATATAATGTTTGCCCTTATTAACATTTCAGTCCTCCACACTGGCTCTTGGAGATATACATGTATAGAGACTTGCATATTGTGGCAGATCAATTAGCATGCATTTTCCTTTGAACATTGTCACATCAAATATCTGTTTCCTGCCACGCAATACTCTTTTCAGGCCAACTACATTTTCTACATTAAGGAATGTACTGTGTGATCTATCATACATTCTTCCAAGAGCAAAGCACTTTGTGTTTCCTTGTTGCTCTACTACAATGTAGTAGTAAACATTGATTATGTGTCCATTCTGTAACAACACTGTGGAACTGTTCCTTTTCACTATGGTGGACTCTTGTGAGTAATACAGGTGTCCTCTGACTAGAAGGCGACTAAATATTTTCACAACTGTATCCACAGTGACTGAAAGTTGCTCTCTCATGGCCAGTATCTCTTCACTTGTTAGTTTCCTGGAATAATGCAAGCCAAGGGCAACAACCTGATCTGACACTCTTTCAAACTGTTTCAGTTTCTTTTGTCCAGTTAACTGGTTGTACAGCTGGACACATTCAGGCACAGCATTTCTCAGTGCATCATTCTTCAAAAGAGGCAATACCTGTCTGTATGTGAATTCCTTCATCTGCAAAGGAACACACTGAGTGCCATGAAACATTTTTAGTAACTCCCCATTAAATGACTCAAAAATATATCCTGAATGTGCCCACAAAGGTCCCCAGTTCTTTACAGATTCTGGCAAATGAAGACATAAATGTACATTAAATGACACATTCTCCTTTCCATAAAGTGCTTCAAATTGTTTGACAAACTCTACAACAAGTTTTTCACATCTTTTTAACTCCTCTGTTGTAATAATATCTTTGCATAGTAAGAACATGAATGTGACAACAGTTAACCAGTGCAGGTAAAAGACCTGGGGCAGAATTCCTTTTAGAACAAATATGCTGTAAAACAGCAACCAGTTCTGCCATTCACTGGCCTTCCAAAACCTCCTCTGCTGAAGAGATCGAGGCACTCTTGTTACATTGCAAGGAGGCTTAATCAGTAGGAGTTGTTCATCAAGCTCTGCCACTCTGTTCCCAATATAATATGGTTTCTCATGGTTTTCACTGTCCAGCCACATGCTTGCCAACTGCCGAACCAGACCAAGGTGTACATTATGCATATGGTCTGGAGGCATGCTATCTATGACGTCAAAGTGTGGAATGTTTATCAGACATGTAGGCCCTTTAACACCCCTCACCGATTTTGTGGTACGCAGAGCCTCCCTGGCATCGTTTACGGTTGAAGTGTGGTCCCTTTTTGGAACATCTTTGTATGGGTATGCCCTAACAGTACCATTTCCCTTTTGAACTTGTTCACCAGGATGTAGACAGAGGCTGCATCCGTACTGGCCATTAAACTGGGTCATGTTCTGTAGGATAGGCCTGGCAACTAAATCACACATCATTAGAGCTGTCACAACTCTACATTGTTCCAAAATGCCATTTATTTTCAACTTGAAGCCTACAGTTGACAACGTCTGACACTCTAGAGTGAATGGTTTTAAAAATGTGTTCACGTTTGGCTTTTTGCTACCAAACCACAAGCCAAAAAGTAAAACATTTTGTTTGCGTATAGGATAAGGAAGCTCATTGACAGTCCCTTGTAATGGCCAAATACTGTACAGTGATGATTTAAATACAGGTACTCCATCACAGTTGAGTGTTAAGGAGTATCCATGCAGACAATCAAGCGGGCCTCCGTTTCTATTCAGGTTATGGTACATTTTACCACTATGTATGTCATCATAATGTTCTGAGGTACAGTCTCCATTTCCTGATTTGAGGCAAGCTGCAATATCTTCTCTTTGAAGAAGGTATTTAAGCTGTGTTTGTATTGGTAAGTATATAAAGAAATTCCCATTCTTCAGTGAGCTGTTTTTATCCCACTTCGTTTTGCACACAACACACTGCCCTTCACTAACTTCGTCACCAATGTAATACTCACAATTTGGACAGTATATGTGACATTGCAAGTGACCTTGTATTGGCTTCAGTTCTTTTAAGAACAGATGCTTGGAGGATGACAGCGTGTTTTCTGGACAGTGAATATTAATCAAATCTAGAAGATCAGAGAGTGTCAGGTTGACGCCAGCCAGGCCTGAATAGTTTTAATTTTTCTCCCCTGCCCTTTGTGTTTTGTTTTTTGGTATCTCTGGCAGCAAGGCTGCAGGTGTTTTTTATTGACTTAATCAGTGAGATCTGCAACAGGTGGTGTGCCTGCTATTGTTGCTGCTTAAAGGGAGACGCCAGCCACTCTTCTGTGCCGGATCGTAGCCAGTGCTCGTAGGGTTCACAGCTTGAGCAGTATTTCTCAGTTGCCAAAGCTTTTCGCTAAACTTTCCTGTCCTCCATTTCCTTTCAGTTGGATTATCGGTTCCTGTGGCTGCTTACCTGTTAAACCACGTCGTCTCCTCTCTTCCTTGGCATACCGCGGACCTCAGTTTCCAGCCCTGTTGTGGACCCACCCCGAGCATCTCCATCTTTGGTGTATTAGTTTTTAGTCTTTTGGATTTTGAGAAAAGCGTAGAGTTTTCCCTTTGTCTTCCCAGTAATTGATCGGAGTTTGAATTATAGAAGGAGTTTCAATGAGCCTTGTTGGCTTTGAATCTTGTAGTTTGGTTAAAGTAAAGAATTTGAGATTGTAGTGACTTACAGCATTTTCTCTGAGTACTGAGTAATTGAAGTTAATGAGAGCCCAACATTCGACGGCGGTTTCAGTTCATCGAATTTTCTTTCGTCAGCCACCAGTAGGTTTAGACATTTACAGCCAGAGCTGTCGCTTTCAGTTTTTTCCTTAACCCTTTGTTTGTGTGTTGTAATTCCGTTTCTTTAGAATAAAAGCTTGTGTTGCATTTACAGTCGCTGAGTATTCTCTGCTCCTGAGCTCACCCCAGTAGCCCCTGACAGTACGATCCGGCCAAATTATGAGCTCAGCGGAGAATAGCGCGCCAGCAGCCGGGGCTTCTGGAAAGTCTCTTCAAGACGTATTTTCTTGTATCGAAACGACCTTAGAGCGGCACGAAGAGTCCCTCCGTTCCCTTACTGAAGGAAATTCCGCCCTGCTAAGACAGGTTACTCTCCTTACCGAAAGGGTTAATCAACTTTCCAACCATTCTGCTTCGTCCGTAAACGCCTCTCCAAACAAAGAACCACACGCCCCTACCCCTGAACGTTATGATGGTGAGTTTGGAACTTGTCAGGCGTTTCTAACGCAGGTTTCGTTGGTTTTTGAGTTACAACCGTCATCCTATTCTTCTGATAGATCCCGGATAGCTTATCTAATAGGACTCCTAACCGGAGATGCTCGGGACTGGGGAACGGCGGTCTGGAAACGCCAGGGTTCGATTTGCGACTCCTACACGGAGTTTGTGGAGGAGATGCGGAGGAATTTCGACTACCCGGTCAGTGGGAGAGACACTGCCACCCGTTTGGGAGTCATCAAGCAAGGCTCCAGAAGTGTTGCGGAATACGCCAGGGAGTTCCGAACTCTCGCAGCCGAGGTCGATTGGAACGACTCGGCTCTCAAGAACACCTTCTACCGTGGACTCTCGGAGGGGATGAAAGACGAGCTGACGCTCAGAGATGAGCCGGAGGCTTTGGAGCAGTGGATCGCGCTCGCCATCAAGCTGGACAACCGGGTTCTCGAGAGGAAAAGAGAAAGAGGGGGCCGCGTCTCGTCAGGACAGAGTCTTCCTGGAACCATTCGGGTGATTAAACCAGCAGAAGCCGCCGCGGAGGGACCAGAGCCGATGCAGCTGGGCCGAGCCAAGCTCACAGCTACGGAGAAGGAACGTCGCCGAGAGGGCCGCCTTTGCCTGTACTGTGGAGAGCCCGGCCATTACGTCACCACCTGCCCTAAGTTTCCAGCAAAAGGGCAGGCCCACCAGTAGCAGGGGAGTTTCTGGTGGGTCAAGTTTCGGCATCTCCCCCGCGACGTCTGCAGGTGAAAGCCACGTTGTGCTGGAGGTCCATCTCTCTTCCGGTAACGGCCTTGGTGGACTCTGGAGCTGAGGAGAGTTTTTTGGACGCAAGCGTGGTAAGCCAGCTAGCCATTCCTACTGTGCCTCTCACCCAGCCACTTTCTGCTTGTTCACTTAATGGTATTCGTTTAGCTAATGTTTCGCGTAGAACTGTTCCTATTGACTTACTAATTGCTGGTAACCATCGTGAACAACTTTCATTCTGCATTATGGAACATTCTGATCCCCCTATGGTGTTGGGTTACCCATGGTTGAGGCAACATAACCCGCAATTAGACTGGAAAAAGGGGGACATTGCTTCTTGGGGTCCTTCCTGCCATCAGGTTTGTTTGGTCTCCGCGCTGACTCCATCTGGGCCGGAGACCACGAGTGACATTGAACACATTTGCCTGGACACTGTTCCACCTCAGTATCATGACTTGGCGCCGGTTTTTAGTAAGACAAAGGCTTTGTCTCTTCCCCCCCACCGACCATATGACTGTTCAATCGAGCTTTTAGACGGCGCTACTCTGCCCTCCAGCCGCCTGTATAGTCTGTCTAAGCCAGAACAGGTAGCTATGGAGAACTATATTTGGGATTCGTTGGCTGCTGGGATTATTCGACCTTCCTCTTCCCCGGTCGCGGCAGGGTTTTTCTTTGTGGACAAGAAAGACAAATCCCTCAGGCCTTGCATTGATTTTAGGGGAATGAATAAGATCACTATCAAGAACTCTTACCCACTTCCCCTGATGGACTCTGCATTTTCCACCCTCCAGGGAGCCAAGATTTTCTCCAAACTGGATCTTAGGAACGCGTATCACTTGGTGCGGATAAAGGAGGGGGATGAGTGGAAGACAGCTTTTAACACGCCGTTAGGACATTTTGAATACTTGGTGATGCCTTTTGGGCTCACCAATGCCCCCGCTGTCTTTCAGAACCTGATTAATGATGTGCTAAGAGACATGATTAACCGTTGGGTGTTTGTATATCTTGATGATATTCTGATTTATTCACAGACCCTGGAGGAGCATATTGTTCATGTGCGCAGTGTACTGAAGAGACTCCTGGCAAATCACCTGTTCGTAAAAGCTGAGAAATGTGAGTTTCATGCTTCTACTATCTCGTTCTTGGGTTACGTTATCTCTCCTGGACAGATCAAGATGGAACCGGGGAAGCTGACCGCCGTGCAGGAGTGGCCGGCACCGTCTCTCCGAAAACAGCTCCAACGTTTTCTGGGGTTTGCCAACTTCTACCGGAGGTTCATCAGAAACTATAGTAAGGTAGCCGCACCACTCACTACACTAACTTCAACCCTCAAACCTTTCCGTTGGACCCCAGAGGCTGAACAGGCCTTCTTGGAGTTAAAGCATCGGTTCACCACCGCACCAATACTTACCCAGCCAGACACCGCCCTCCAATTCATCGTGGAAGTAGATGCCTCCGACACCGGCGTAGGGGCGGTTCTCTCACAACGCTCCCCTGAGGACCAGAAACTGCACCCTTGTGCCTTTTTCTCCCGTCGACTCTCATCAGCTGAACGAAATTATGACGTTGGTAATCGTGAGCTGTTAGCAGTTAAGTTAGCCATAGAGGAGTGGAGGCACTGGTTGGAGGGGTCTGCACAACCATTCATAGTGTGGACAGACCACAAGAATCTAGAGTATGTCAGATCTGCCAGGAGACTTAATCCACGCCAGGCTCGTTGGGCATTGTTCTTTGACCGTTTCAATTTTTCTCTTTCTTATCGCCCTGGGTCAAAGAACGTCAAGCCCGATGCTCTCTCACGGCAGTTCACAGTGGAGGATGACACAGCATGTCGGGTGAGCTGATGAAGGTAACCCAACAGCTGACCAAGCTCATGCAGCTATTTGATGAAGTCAAACAGCTTAAGCAAACAATTGCGGAAAAGGATAAAACTATAGTAGAGCTTGAAAGGAAGATTGACAGTTTGGAGCAATACACTCGAATGGAGGATGTTATTATCACCGGGCTTAATGTTCAACCTCGCTCGTATGCGAGAGCGACAGAGAACGGAAGAAATGTGAGCGAGGATGCAGACGCCGCTGACCTGCTAACGCTGGAAAGGCAAGTTTTGCGTTTTCTCGCTGAAAAGGACATCATCGTGGACGCGCACCATATCGCTGCGTGCCACACTCTCCCAAGGAGAGACAAAACAAAGCCTGCTGTGATACCGCGTTTCGTCAACCGCAAGCACAAAGTGGAGCTTCTACGACAGGGAAGGAAACTAAAGGGTTCAGACGTCTACCTGAACGAACACCTCACCAAGAAGACTGCCGAGATAGCAAGAAATGCTCGGCTTCTGAAAAGAAACGACAAGATCAAAGCAACGTGGACGAGGAATGGTAAAGTATTCATTCAGATGAAAGGATCTCCTGAACAAGCCAAAGTAATACCGGTAAGAGAACTAACAGACCTTGACCAGTACAAATAATGCGACAGACTCTTTCTAAACCTGATATCTGCAGGAACTTATGGACTGGATGGAGGACCACATTATTATTTTCAATCTGTTTACATTGGCTGGAAAGCCTGTTACTTTATGAAGACTGGGAATATTACTTTCCTTTTGCTCCATTTCTGCTGTTGGACAGAATAAAAATGAGACTTCAGCAAATTAAGATCTTTATAGAAAGCCAGTGGTCCATTGTATCTTTTGTTGGCTTTCTCTCAGACAGACTGAAGACATTTGAACACTCCCAGCATACACCAAGAGAGCTTGGAAGATCTTGCCAAATTGGTCTAATAATGCAAAAAATATTTTTCTATCCTTGGATATTTTTTTGTTTTTTTGTTGGTTTTTTTTCCCCTTATTTATTTTGTGTATGTGTGTACTGTGTGTTTGGACGTGTGCGTGAATCCTTTTTCATCACAGTATTTCTTACGTATAGTATGCAAAACAACTTTGATTGTATTGTATGATAACACATAGTGATGAGGATTCAAATGATGTAAGTGGTATTTTCGGTGACTTTGATTTAACAAATGATGATAAATATGAATTACATGCTAGTGACTTACATACACTCTACGAAAATTCACAGTTAGACACACTTGACTCCATGGATTACAAAAGAAATGAGTTTGGTTCTGACATAGACCCTGATAACAATTTTTTTACCCCCGCAATGAACTGTTGCAAGTATTATAACGATGAACAATTTAATAAGATCAAAATAGACAGTGCTTTTACAGTTATACACATAAACTGTAGAAGCCTTTACAAAAATTATAGTGATATTAAAGCATTCTTAAATAAGTTTAAAAAATTCAGTGTCATTGCTATGTCCGAGATATGGTTAGATATTAAAAAAGGGTTTGATGTTGAATTGAATGGTTATGAGTTATATATATTAAATAGAGATGGGAAAAGAAGTGGGGGGGTTGCTTTGTATGTTGATTCTAATTTGAGAAGTAGGTTGGTTGAAAGTAAAACTACCTTCATAGAAGGGATTATGGAGTGTATAAGTGTTGATATTGAACTTGAGGACTATAAAAAAATTCAAGTAAGCTGTGTGTACAGAACACAAGGCTCTTGTTTAGACACGTTTAACCAAAATATTGGAAAGTTGTTTATGGAGGTAAAAAAGACCAAGATTATTTGTGGGGATTTTAATATCAATCTCTTGAACCCTCATAATAGCACAAAAACATCTGACTTCATATCTACAATGTATGTTAATAATCTCTTTCCATTGATCCTTAAACCCAGTAGAATTACAGTGAAATCAGCTACTTTGATAGACAACATTTTCACCAACGAAAGAGATAGAGATATCACCGCTGGATTACTTGTGGCTGATGTAAGTGATCATCTACCTGTTTTTAGCATTTTTCATCAACTTGTACCAAAGGCACATGTCTCACAAACTGTAACTCAAAATCTATTTAGACATAGAACACCTGAAGCCAGGGCTGCCCTTCAGGCAGACCTACATGCTCAAACATGGGAGGAGGTCTACGCTACCCCTCACCCTGACCAAGCATATGACGTTTTTTTATCTACTCTAATTAACCTATATGATAAACACTGTCCATTAAAAAAACATATTGTCAAAAATAAAGTCGAATCAGAAAAGCCATGGATCACACGTGGCATAGCGAATGCTTGTAAGAAAAAAAATTATCTCTATGGACAATACATAAAACAGAACTAAAGCTGCTGAACAGAGGTATAAAACATACAAAAACAAGTTAATCAATATAATTAGAATCAACAAGAAATCATATTATCATAAGTTGTCAGAGCAGCATCAAAATGATGTTCAAGGAACATGGAAAATATTAAACAGCATAATCAAAAATGGTAAGAAAAGAAATGAATTTCCCTATTATTTTATTAATAATAATAATGAACTAACAGACTCCAAAGACATTGCTAATGGCTTTAATGATTTTTTTGCAAATGTAGGACCCTCATTAGCAGACAAAATCAAACAGTCTAAGAATGCACAAGTAGAAACCAGAAATACTAAAAAACAGACTTTAAACTCTCTTTTTCTAAGAGATGTGGATGAATTGGAAATAATAGGTATTGTAAATAAATTTAAGAATAAAAAATCAACTGATTACTGTGGTATAGATATGACATTTATAAAAGATATCATTCATTTTGTAGTTAAACCATTTACCTATATTTGTAATCAATCTTTTCTCACTGGTATTTTTCCACAAAAAATGAAAATAGCTAAAGTAATCCCTATATATAAAAATGGCAATAAACACTCATTCACAAACTACAGACCTATTTCCCTATTGTCCCAATTCTCTAAAATCCTCGAGAAATTATTTGTTAATAGGATGGATAAATTTGTTGAAAAATACTGTCTTCTCAGTGATCATCAATTTGGATTTCGATCTAATAGGTCAACCCTAATGGCAGTCATGGCTCTTGTTGAAGACATTGCAACCGCAATTGACAACAAAGAATACACCGTAGGTGTTTTTATTGATTTAAGTAAAGCTTTCGACACTATCGATCATGTATTACTCATGGAAAAGCTTCAAAGATACGACATTAGGGGCACAGCTGCCACATGGTTGAATAGTTATCTCAGCAATAGAGAACAATATGTACATTATAACAACGTTAACTCTATAAAACAACTTATGACACATGGAGTTCCGCAAGGTTCTTTATTGGGGCCCAAATTGTTTAATATGTACATAAATGATGTGCCTGAAGTATTAAATAATGTTAAGTGCTTATTGTATGCTGATGACACTAGTCTCTATTGCTCAGGTAATGACCTGCACAGGCTCATGGCCACAATGGAACATGAGCTCACACTCCTTAAAGAATGTTTTGACAATAATAAGTTGTCCATGAATCTGAGTAAAACCAAATACATTATTTTTGGAAATAAGACAATAAAGAACCACATCAATCTAAAAATCAATGAATCAACAATCGAGCGTGTGCATGCCAGTAATTTTCTGGGAATTACAATTTATGAAAAACTCTGCTGGAAACAGCATATAAATATTATGAAGTCAAAATTAGCAAAAAATGTTGGGGTAATAGGAAAAATGAAATCTGTATTAAATAAAAACTCACTTATGTTATTATACAATTCACTTGTCCTTCCATATCTTAGTTATGGAGCGGAAATATGGGGAAATAATTATAGCGTCAATATTGACCCTATATTTTTACTTAAAAAAAAGGCAGTTAGAATTGTTAGTCATGCTGATTTTTATGCACCATCCAATCTCATTTTTGTTGCGCTAAAAACATTAAAAATATATGACATTATTGATCTCAATACATTAGCTGTCATGTATAAAACATATTATAATAATCTTCCTAATTGTATTCAAAATATGTTTGAACACAGAAAAAGCTGTTATAATCTTAGGGGTTCTTGTATTTTAAAAAAACAAAATAGGGTAAGAACAAATAAAAAACGTAAATGTATCTCAGCACTAGGAGTTACCAAGTGGAATAAACTTGATGAGGGAATAAAAACATGCAAGACTTTGAAAACATTCAAAAAGCAGTTGAAAAGATTAACTCTTGAAAAATATCAATCCCAGGAACAATTAACTAAAAGTAACTAAAATGATTTTGTATGGACTCCTCTTATCTTGTTAATGATAACTGTCAATATTAGTTGTTGTTTTTTTTCCTTTTTTCTTCTACGAAATGTAGAAACTTTTCGTTTTGGTTGAAAAAGGTTAGGCAAAATAAGTTTCGACTTCAGCCTAAACCCTTCGGTCACTGGATGATGATGTTGATGTTGATCTTGTTGATGATGTTGACGATGACAATGATCTTATTGACAACGACAATTTATGTGTACAATGATGATGATGATGGTGACGCTATCATAAGTACACAATTGTTACAATCTTTACTTTTTTCCTTGCTGACCGAATAAACTACTACTACTACTACTACTACATAGACCAGATTAGATAAAGGATGCACAGGCTTACACACACTAGCACAAAAATCAACAGGCGACGTGAGTGGTGGCTTGGGAGGATGCTCATGATCCTACATGATAGCGTGGGTGTGCTTTCAGGTCATTATTTGTGTCGCATAATCATTTCACTACCACTCTGTTTGAATATTTTTTGACTTATTACTTGCATTGCATGCTCATTTCTATATTTTTGCTTATCATATCCAGTACTCAAGTGTGCTTATGGCAAAATATTTTAGTCAAGACCAGGTATTCTGAAGGTGTAGTCCTTTTCAGGACCAAAGGGGGGAATGTTGTGTCAAATAAGCATAAAGCCTGTAGGCATAAGTTTAAGAAGTGTTAAAGGCCGCACACACATGTCCAGATGAGAACAGAACAGCGTAATGACTCCACTGTGTGTATCAACAGGCAGTCTGGGCACACAGCCAACAGCTGGGACGGCCACTAGGAAGCTGAAGTGCTCAAGGTCAGGTGTGATGGGAGATTCTTGTTTGTAGGACTTCTGTATTCATAGAAGGATGAGATGCCCTGGTGTTAACTTAATAACACCTGTTGTCCTTAATGTATCTTCCATAAAGTTGCAGAGGGTGATGATTGGAGGGGCAGGGAGCCAGGATGAGAGGAATCTCAGAGCGACACTCGACAGTTACCAGCATTTAGACACCCTTAACAAAGGATTAAGGAAGGTAATAGTGACAGATTGAGGTATAGGGAACTCCACACACCAGGGCAGAACAGTATAATAGACCGGGCATCAGAGGGCAGAGCCAGACCGCTCCGGGGCATCTCATCGGTGTTTGGACCTTGTGCACACGGAATAAACACTTTTATTTTTGAATCTGAAGAATGCTCCAAGACTCTTCTGTTTTTTTATTCGTGAGACTGCTGCAACTATTATTTTTAACGGTGTATATTTTTCACTGATTTGGAATCTAAAACTAAGGCAGAAGACTTAATCTGCGAAGACAATGTATTTACGACAGTGTGAAGGGGCCAAAAGACAAAAAAAAGACACAAAAAAGAACTAAATTATATATATATGTCACAGTAGAGATGGCAATTCAGTAGAATTGGCAATTCTCCTAGTAGAGATGCCAATCGCAATCTTGACTAGGAGAATTGCCAATTCTACTAGTAGAGATCGCGATTTGCATCTCCCCTAGGGGAGATTGAAATCCTAACTAAATACAATCTCAGTTGCTATCTCACCTAGGAGAATTGGCAATTCTCCTAGACGGCAATTGAATTCTTAAAATATGAAAAGCATCCCTAGTAACTATTTTTTTTAACATATCACATTTACAGAATTCAGTAATAGTGGACAATATAAATGACAAGACGAGATATTTTGTTAAAATATATTGCTTTTATTTGAGTCCACACAACATCATATTTTTCACATCACAATTTTCATCACATGATTTTATAATGTTCATAGCACCCATATAAGAACACAATATTAAACAATTATACACTTCACATTTTTAAATGTAAATCTTGCTTGCAGGTTGCAATTACAGTTTTCTAATTATATAACATCAATTTGCTTGTCTGCAGTCTGTTTTAATGTTCATAGCACACATTTAAGAACACAATATTAAACAGTTATACACTTTTAAATATAAATCTTGTTTGCAGGTTGCAATTACAGTTTTCTAATTATATAACATCAATTTGCTTGTCTGCAGTCTGTTTTGGCACCAATTTGTTTAAAGTGTGTTTTGGCACATACCAACACTAGAAGGATGACACTTGGTGGAACATGGTATTCCAGCCTTCTTACATTTACACCGGTTGCTGACGCAGCTTCCTTTGCTGGCACAAACAGATGATCCCTGGGTGGTGGTGGCTTGCCATCCTGTGGTCTTGCGTGATGCCTGGATCAGTGATACCTCTTCAAGTGTCTCAACATTAAGGTTTTGCAGAGAGGGAAACGCAGACATTCCGCATATCCACAAGGTCCTCAGATTTGAACCTGTTCTTCACGATTCCTCCAGCTGTGTAGATCTTGTATATGGTGTCTTGTCCTTGTTCACTCTGAGTGTGGCAAGTTGGCATTTTTGAAGTTCTGTGACATTCATCATGCCTGCCACATTAGGTGAAAACTGTCATATTTGTGATATTTACTTGCAATGATCCCAGATTCCAACTATTTTCAAGTTAATATTGATTATTAATATGTACCAATATTCATATACTAGCCAAACAAAACACGTCTTAAAATCATATATTTAAATTTACTACATACAAACTAACATCATGATGAATATGTTAGAGAGTAATATGGGACACCTTTCATCAAATTTTGACAGGTCCCAATCAGAAGCTGCCACGTCACAAGGGGCGGGGCTAAGGCGGGACTTAGCGGGTCCCGTCCAATCAGAAGCTGCCACGTCATAAGGCGGGCTATGATATGGGAGCCACGTCATAGAGTCCCTCCCCCGTCTGCCATTTTTGTAGTTTTTATTTTTTAATAAAAGGAAATGACGAATTTAAAAATGCCGGAAAGGATAGTTTCAAAATTGATTTATAGCAGGCATAATAATAATAAAGGGTCATCCAATGAGGTGTGAGGGGAAGGGCGAATGAGAACCAATGAGAAGAGGAGGTGGGGTCTTCTTTATATATAAATGGCAGTAGGCCTTTCTGTAGGCCGCAAAGTGGAATAGAACTCACCATGGCTCAGAAAATGTTGGACGTCCGGGGGTACGCGGTTCCCCGGGCCGGCGGCAGCGGTCAGTGAGACCTGAAGTGGCTGAGTACATGTGCTCCTCTGAAGAGCTGAAGACAGAATGGCAGTATCCATCCCTACCTTTCTGCTTTACTTCTGAGTTAGGGAGGGGATGTGATGTCAAAGGCCATAGGAGAAAGATGATGTTGTACACAGATGTGAGAACAGAGGACTATTGCTTGTTCAAAACATGTGGGTTCTTAAACTCTGAAGACGGTACGGGAATCTCCTCTCTCTATTTACGATGGCCTTCTGAGTGAGGAGGGGTTGCGATGTCAAAGGTCACAGGACAAAGATGATGAACAGATGTGAGAACCGTTGTTTATTGCTTGTTCACACGTTAAGGTGTCCAAACTCTGAGGACAGAGCAGGGTCAAACTCTGGTCACAGCAAAACATGTACTACGCTGCCTTATGAGATTATTAAAGCTTTTCTCAAAAAACCAAAGATTAAAAATGAGCAATTTGAGCCTCGTTAGAGAACCTGATCATGTACCGGTTTTCCTTTAATCTACTCATAATAATAATAACTGGTCATTCTGTGGAGATGAAACTCTGAGATGCTTTACAGGCCTTCAAGTAAGCCACTTATTTTTAATGTAAGTTTATTATTCCTAGGTGAGGCCTAAATTCAAGTTCACTGCTTTTCTTAAATCCGATTTAACCCACTTCACTGACTACAAAGTCAAGTTTCACTCCCTGACATATATCTCAATAACCGAAATAGACAATAATGCATTGTTTGGTCTCATTTGAAAGCTCTCATTAGGTTGATAAGAAATCATATAGTTGACTGAGTACAGAGTGTAGAGAGACTATTAAAATATCTGTCCAGAATAAACTAATCAGAAACCCTATTGATCCTTCAGGGGAGAAAAACAGTAGCACCTCCTTGCAATGCAATAAATCAGGGGTCGCAAACAGTAGCGCCACCCCCCGTTCAGGGGTATAAACAAGCGGTCACTCAGCCATCCAAATACCTATTGACTCATTATTCTGTAAAACTGGGTACGTGATGGACGGACACGGTATGCCGAGATCTATTTTTTAATTTCAAGAAAAACCTCAATTAAAGAAATTTTAAACGAAATAAAACTGTTTAAGCCCTCAGGGAAATGATCTATTTTTAACTAACATTGCCCACTCTCTGAGAGACCAGATCCGTTTGACCAGATCCAACTGCTGACAATAAAAACATTCCTCCGATGCACTGCTGTGGTGACTTTAACACAAAGTATTACTTGGACCATCGTGAATGGTACGCATGCATAATTTCTGGAGGAAGAAAGAATGTTGTTGTGATTTTCATTTTGAGAATTCAACAGCAGCTTGGTACTGTATGCAGTCCTGATAGTCCAGCATTTTTGTTTGAAGCTACATTTGTTGAGGGAGCAGAATTATTTGCATTCTTACATTAAATTAAAGAAAAATAATGGGGCCCACCAATGTACTACATTTTACCTATATTTTCATTTTTCACTTCCTTCTGGTCACATATTGTTTTCCTGTCACATAAGTACAAGCAGCCCACTGTTGCTGAATACTGTACTTGGTTTGGACTCAACCCCTAATGTGTACTGCATAAACGTAAGACATTAAGAAATAAAAAAGAGAAGAAAAAAGTATAAAAACAATAAACATATTCTAAACTGCTGACATTCAAGATATTAATTATATGATTGTTTAAATATGCATATGCAGTTTGAAATACTCAGTTTTATTATTTAATTGATGCATGAAAGATGTCTGTCTACTCGCAGGCACATGATGACACAGGTTCCCTCTTGGATAACATGGAGCAACACACACACACTTCAGAATTGATGCTTCCAAAAATTCATGAGCAAAATGAAGCTCTATGCAAAATAAATAATGAAAGCCAGTTTAGTCTGAAAATATAAAGTTGCTATTGTGCCATTTCTGTTTTACAATTCTAACCCTAAAACTCTAACCATAGCTGAACATGAAGCTGGAACCTGGCATTTTACTGAGGTGTTAGATGGATTGTTGTGAATTTACAGCTGCTGTTTTTTACAGATACTTTTTAGGGGAGTTGAACCAGCGTGGTTGCCAACAAAGCTTTTTGACTTAAGGTAACCAATGATTATCTGTCCAAGTGAGAACATTAAATGAACTTTATCCCTCAAAAATAGTTCAGACTTGTTGAACACTATTTCAGTATGATAAATAATGCTCCCTTTAACACACAAACCAGAATTACCACACAACTGCCGTCACACTGTTTACAAACTTCCAAACTTTGTCCACGTTAACTGGAGAGTCATGTCTTCAGTCGCACCTCTGGTTAATTGAGGAAAGTATTATTTTCATGTGAGGATACTGTACATGGAGGTCTCACAGATTTCTCTTCATAGCTGTAATTAACAGGACACTTTTTACACGTCCGAGGTCTTTGCTGCCCCAGTGAATGACAAGCACATCTGGAGCAGTTCTTTCTTGAAGGCAGTGATGAAATACGAGAATGAAGTCCCTCCAACACATGCCTCCCTTTGTTTAACCTGAGAATAAAACCTGTGAATTCACACCAAGATTGTTCACCATGGTCTAAGGTGGTGCACAGGAGGCAAGGCGCCTCCTGTGCACCACACCGAATCCAGACCATGCAAAACAGCACAACAGAAATTATTTAAAATAGGCAGCAAATGATAGATGGATAGATAGATCAGTGTATTCACAAATTTACTGTTCAAGTTGAACTCTGTTAATGTGCAAGATTTGAGATTTATTGTGTCTTTGTTTTTAATAATTTAGCGTTCGCATCACAATTAATAACAATAAGATTTAGATTAGATTAGATTAGATTATATGTATTTATTTCATTTGAGCAATTTACATTAGCCAGTTTAAATACATATCAGGCTCAAAAAAAAAAAAGGAGTAGGCTGAAGCTGAAGCTTATTTACGTCTTACCCCCCATACAACCAACTGCTGCCCGTAGCATCTCCCACTCCAGTTTTTGAAAAAGAAAAGAAGTCCAGAGGTGAAGCCATCAATCAATATCAATAGCAACACCTACAAATGGCGAAAATGGCGTGCAACATCAGTCAATAACTTGACCTTGATTAGTGTACATACATTAATCCACCTTTTCCCATATACAGTGTAGGATGCTTTATAAAGTACAGTCATACATGAAAAACAGAAGAAACAAGAAGAAAAAAAAGAAATGCAATACAATGCAGTTTAAACTAAAATTAACAATGACAATTAGCAACATCCAGATCCGTTGTTATATAACTAAACAGCATTTAAAGCCCCTCCTCAACACTATATTGCAGTAAAATTCTCTCTTTATACTTTTTTTTTGAAAACTATGCAGAGCAGGGCATTGCCTATAATCTTTCTTCATACCATTCCAGAGCCAGACCCCTTTCACCGACACACACATACATTTTCTAGTTGAACACACCAACGGAACTTTAAATTCAAGATATCCTCGCAGATTATATACCGTTTCCCTTAATGTGAATAGTTTTTGTAATTTAGCTGGTAACAATAATCTACTCGCTTTGTGTAATAGTTGTACCGAATACAAATCAACTAAATCAGAAAGTTTTAATAGATTCGATTGCATAAATAATTTATTCGAGTGATCGTAATATCCAGCCTTGTTGATTACTCTAATTGCTCGTTTTTGGAGCATGAACAGAGAATGTAAAGAACTTTTGTAATTGTTACCCCAGATTTCAATCCCATACACACGTGGACAAAATTGTTGGTACCCCTCAGTTAAAGAAGGAAAAATCCACAATTCTCACTGAAATCACTTGAAACTCACAAAAGTAACAATAAATAAAAATTTATTGAAAATTAAATAATCAAAATCAGCCATCACTTTTGAATTGTTGATTAACATAATTATTTAAAACAAACAAACTGATGAAATAGGGCTGGACAAAAATGATGGTACCCATAACTTAATATTTTGTTGCACAACCTTTTGAGGCAATCACTGCAATTAAACGATTTCTGTATTTGTCAATGAGCGTTCTGCAGCTGTCAACAGGTATTTTGGCCCACTCCTCATGAGCAAACAGCTCCAGTTGTCTCAGGTTTGATGGGTGTCTTCTCCAAATGGCATGTTTCAGCTCCTTCCACATATGTTCAATGGGATTCAGATCTGGGCTCATAGAAGGCCACTTTAGAATAGTCCAACGCTTTTCTCTCAGCCATTCTTGGGTGTTTTTGGCTGTGTGTTTTGGATCGTTGTCCTGTTGGAAGACCCATGACCTGCGACTGAGACCAAGCTTTCTGACACTAGGCAGCACATTTCTCTCCAGAATGCCTTGATAGTCTTCAGATTTCATCGTACCTTGCACACTTTCAAGACACCCTGTGCCAGATGCAGCAAAGCAGCCCCAAAACATTACTGAGCCTCCTCCATGTTTCACCGTAGGGACAGTGTTCTTTTCTTCGTATGCTTGGTTTTTGAGTCTATGAACATAGAGTTGATGTGCCTTACCAAAAAGCTCCAGTTTGGTCTCATCTGTCCAAAGGACATTCTCCCAGAAGCTTTGTGGCTTGTCAACATGCATTTTTGCAAATTCCAGTCTCGCTTTTTTATGAGTTTTT
Source organism: Acanthochromis polyacanthus (assembly GCF_021347895.1). NCBI lineage: Eukaryota > Metazoa > Chordata > Actinopteri > Pomacentridae > Acanthochromis > Acanthochromis polyacanthus. The sequence goes on along the minus strand of NC_067115.1, from coordinate 40,099,654 downwards.
TTCAGCAGTGGTGTCCTCCTTGGTCGTCTCCCATGAAGTCCACTTTGGCTCAAACAACGACGAATGGTGCGATCTGACACTGATGTACCTTGGCCTTGGAGTTCACCTTTAATTTCTTTGGAGGTTGCTCTGGGCTCTTTGGATACAATTCGAATGATCCGTCTCTTCAATTTGTCATCAATTTTCCTCTTGCGGCCACGTCCAGGGAGGTTGGCTACTGTCCCGTGGGTCTTGAACTTCTGAATAATATGAGCCACTGTTGTCACAGGAACTTCAAGCTGTTTAGAGATGGTCTTATAGCCTTTACCTTTAAGATGTTTGTCTATAATTTTTTTTCGGATGTCCTGGGACAATTCTCTCCTTCGCTTTCTGTTGTCCATGTTCAGTGTGGTACACACCTTTTCACCAAACAGCAGGGTGACTACTTGTCTCCCTTTAAATAGGCAGACTGACTGATTATGAGTTTGGAAACACCTGTGATGTCAATTAAATGACACACCTGAGTTAATCATGTCACTCTGGTCAAATAGTTTTCAATCTTTTATAGAGGTACCATCATTTTTGTCCAGGCCTGTTTCATTAGTTTGTTTTTTTTAAATAATTATGTTAATCAACAATTCAAAAGTAATGGCTGTTTTTGATTATTTAATTTTCAATAAATTTTTATTTATTGTTACTTTTGTGAGTTTCAAGTGATTTCAGTGAGAATTGTGGGTTTTTCCTTCTTTAACTGAGGGGTACCAACAATTTTGTCCACGTGTGTATGTCAGATATGACAGACAACAGTACAACAAGCAAAGAGCTTTGTTTTCCAGCACATACTTGGTTTGATTTATCACTGCAAAGTTTTCTCTTTTTTTTTGCAATATATTTTATTGATTTCAACAACAACAAACAATGAACAACCCAGCACAGATACAGCCAAATCACAAAAGAAAGCAACGATTTACATACATAAACTGCACATATAGCTAATATAAATTTACAGTGGGGCTAATACAGAGGAGGAGATAAAGAGAATAAAAATATTCTATAACTTATTAGTGAAAACAAAATACGGTAGCCCTTTCTTCAACAAGTCAGCGGTATTGTCGGGAAGATACACACGTGGACAAAATTGTTGGTACCCCTCAGTTAAAGAAGGAAAAACCCACAATTCTCACTGAAATCACTTGAAACTCACAAAAGTAACAATAAATAAAAATGTATTGAAAATTAAATAATCAAAATCAGCCATCACTTTTGAATTGTTGATTAACATAATTATTTAAAAAAACAAACTAATGAAATAGGGCTGGACAAAAATGATGGTACCCATAACTTAATATTTTGTTGCACAACCTTTTGAGGCAATCACTGCAATTAAACGATTTCTGTATTTGTCAATGAGCGTTCTGCAGCTGTCAACAGGTATTTTGGCCCACTCCTCATGAGCAAACAGCTCCAGTTGTCTCAGGTTTGACGGGCGTCTTCTCCAAATGGCATGTTTCAGCTCCTTCCACATATGTTCAATGGGATTCAGATCTGGGCTCATAGAAAGCCACTTTCGAATAGTCCAACGCTTTTCTCTCAGCCATTCTTGGGTGTTTTTGGCTGTGTGTTTTGGATCGTTGTCCTGTTGGAAGACCCATGACCTGCGACTGAGACCAAGCTTTCTGACACTAGGCAGCACATTTCTCTCCAGAATGCCTTGATAGTCTTCAGATTTCATCGTACCTTGCACACTTTCAAGACACCCTGTGCCAGATGCAGCAAAGCAGCCCCAAAACATTACTGAGCCTCCTCCATGTTTCACCGTAGGGACAGTGTTCTTTTCTCCGTATGCTTGGTTTTTGAGTCTATGAACATAGAGTTGATGTGCCTTACCAAAAAGCTCCAGTTTGGTCTCATCTGTCCAAAGGACATTCTCCCAGAAGCTTTGTGGCTTGTCAACATGCATTTCTGCAAATTCCAGTCTCGCTTTTTTATGAGTTTTTTTCAGCAGTGGTGTCCTCCTTGGTCGTCTCCCATGAAGTCCACTTTGGCTCAAACAACGACGAATGGTGCGATCTGACACTGATGTACCTTGGCCTTGGAGTTCACCTTTAATTTCTTTGGAGGTTGCTCTGGGCTCTTTGGATACAATTCGAACGATCCGTCTCTTCAATTTGTCATCAATTTTCCTCTTGCGGCCACGTCCGGGGAGGTTGGCTACTGTCCCGTGGGTCTTGAACTTCTGAATAATATGAGCCACTGTTGTCACAGGAACTTCAAGCTGTTTAGAGATGGTCTTATAGCCTTTACCTTTAAAATGTTTGTCTATAATTTTTTTCGGATGTCCTGGGACAATTCTCTCCTTCGCTTTCTGTTGTCCATGTTCAGTGTGGTACACACCTTTTCACCAAACAGCAGGGTGACTACTTGTCTCCCTTTAAATAGGCAGACTGACTGATTATGAGTTTGGAAACACCTGTGATGTCAATTAAATGACACACCTGAGTTAATCATGTCACTCTGGTCAAATAGTTTTCAATCTTTTATAGAGGTACCATCATTTTTGTCCAGGCCTGTTTCATTAGTTTGTTTTTTTTAAATAATTATGTTAATCAACAATTCAAAAGTAATGGCTGTTTTTGATTATTTAATTTTCAATAAATTTTTATTTATTGTTACTTTTGTGAGTTTCAAGTGATTTCAGTGAGAATTGTGGGTTTTTCCTTCTTTAACTGAGGGGTACCAACAATTTTGTCCACGTGTGTATGTCAGATATGAAAGACAACAGTACAACAAGCAAAGAGCTTTGTTTTCCAGCACATACTTGGTTTGATTTATCACTGCAAAGTTTTCTCTTTTTTTTTGCAATATATTTTATTGATTTCAACAACAACAAACAATGAACAACCCAGCACAGATACAGCCAAATCACAAAAGAAAGCAACGATTTACATACATAAACTGCACATATAGCTAATATAAATTTACAGTGGGGCTAATACAGAGGAGGAGATAAAGAGAATAAAAATATTCTATAACTTATTAGTGAAAACAAAATACGGTAGCCCTTTCTTCAACAAGTCAGCGGTATTGTCGGGAAGATACACACGTGGACAAAATTGTTGGTACCCCTCAGTTAAAGAAGGAAAAACCCACAATTCTCACTGAAATCACTTGAAACTCACAAAAGTAACAATAAATAAAAATGTATTGAAAATTAAATAATCAAAATCAGCCATCACTTTTGAATTGTTGATTAACATAATTATTAAAAAAAACAAACTAATGAAATAGGGCTGGACAAAAATGATGGTACCCATAACTTAATATTTTGTTGCACAACCTTTTGAGGCAATCACTGCAATTAAACGATTTCTGTATTTGTCAATGAGCGTTCTGCAGCTGTCAACAGGTATTTTGGCCCACTCCTCATGAGCAAACAGCTCCAGTTGTCTCAGGTTTGACGGGCGTCTTCTCCAAATGGCATGTTTCAGCTCCTTCCACATATGTTCAATGGGATTCAGATCTGGGCTCATAGAAAGCCACTTTCGAATAGTCCAACGCTTTTCTCTCAGCCATTCTTGGGTGTTTTTGGCTGTGTGTTTTGGATCGTTGTCCTGTTGGAAGACCCATGACCTGCGACTGAGACCAAGCTTTCTGACACTAGGCAGCACATTTCTCTCCAGAATGCCTTGATAGTCTTCAGATTTCATCGTACCTTGCACACTTTCAAGACACCCTGTGCCAGATGCAGCAAAGCAGCCCCAAAACATTACTGAGCCTCCTCCATGTTTCACCGTAGGGACAGTGTTCTTTTCTCCGTATGCTTGGTTTTTGAGTCTATGAACATAGAGTTGATGTGCCTTACCAAAAAGCTCCAGTTTGGTCTCATCTGTCCAAAGGACATTCTCCCAGAAGCTTTGTGGCTTGTCAACATGCATTTCTGCAAATTCCAGTCTCGCTTTTTTATGAGTTTTTTTCAGCAGTGGTGTCCTCCTTGGTCGTCTCCCATGAAGTCCACTTTGGCTCAAACAACGACGAATGGTGCGATCTGACACTGATGTACCTTGGCCTTGGAGTTCACCTTTAATTTCTTTGGAGGTTGCTCTGGGCTCTTTGGATACAATTCGAACGATCCGTCTCTTCAATTTGTCATCAATTTTCCTCTTGCGGCCACGTCCGGGGAGGTTGGCTACTGTCCCGTGGGTCTTGAACTTCTGAATAATATGAGCCACTGTTGTCACAGGAACTTCAAGCTGTTTAGAGATGGTCTTATAGCCTTTACCTTTAAAATGTTTGTCTATAATTTTTTTCGGATGTCCTGGGACAATTCTCTCCTTCGCTTTCTGTTGTCCATGTTCAGTGTGGTACACACCTTTTCACCAAACAGCAGGGTGACTACTTGTCTCCCTTTAAATAGGCAGACTGACTGATTATGAGTTTGGAAACACCTGTGATGTCAATTAAATGACACACCTGAGTTAATCATGTCACTCTGGTCAAATAGTTTTCAATCTTTTATAGAGGTACCATCATTTTTGTCCAGGCCTGTTTCATTAGTTTGTTTTTTTTAAATAATTATGTTAATCAACAATTCAAAAGTAATGGCTGTTTTTGATTATTTAATTTTCAATAAATTTTTATTTATTGTTACTTTTGTGAGTTTCAAGTGATTTCAGTGAGAATTGTGGGTTTTTCCTTCTTTAACTGAGGGGTACCAACAATTTTGTCCACGTGTGTATGTCAGATATGAAAGACAACAGTACAACAAGCAAAGAGCTTTGTTTTCCAGCACATACTTGGTTTGATTTATCACTGCAAAGTTTTCTCTTTTTTTTTGCAATATATTTTATTGATTTCAACAACAACAAACAATGAACAACCCAGCACAGATACAGCCAAATCACAAAAGAAAGCAACGATTTACATACATAAACTGCACATATAGCTAATATAAATTTACAGTGGGGCTAATACAGAGGAGGAGATAAAGAGAATAAAAATATTCTATAACTTATTAGTGAAAACAAAATACGGTAGCCCTTTCTTCAACAAGTCAGCGGTATTGTCGGGAAGATACACACGTGGACAAAATTGTTGGTACCCCTCAGTTAAAGAAGGAAAAACCCACAATTCTCACTGAAATCACTTGAAACTCACAAAAGTAACAATAAATAAAAATGTATTGAAAATTAAATAATCAAAATCAGCCATCACTTTTGAATTGTTGATTAACATAATTATTTAAAAAAACAAACTAATGAAATAGGGCTGGACAAAAATGATGGTACCCATAACTTAATATTTTGTTGCACAACCTTTTGAGGCAATCACTGCAATTAAACGATTTCTGTATTTGTCAATGAGCGTTCTGCAGCTGTCAACAGGTATTTTGGCCCACTCCTCATGAGCAAACAGCTCCAGTTGTCTCAGGTTTGACGGGCGTCTTCTCCAAATGGCATGTTTCAGCTCCTTCCACATATGTTCAATGGGATTCAGATCTGGGCTCATAGAAAGCCACTTTCGAATAGTCCAACGCTTTTCTCTCAGCCATTCTTGGGTGTTTTTGGCTGTGTGTTTTGGATCGTTGTCCTGTTGGAAGACCCATGACCTGCGACTGAGACCAAGCTTTCTGACACTAGGCAGCACATTTCTCTCCAGAATGCCTTGATAGTCTTCAGATTTCATCGTACCTTGCACACTTTCAAGACACCCTGTGCCAGATGCAGCAAAGCAGCCCCAAAACATTACTGAGCCTCCTCCATGTTTCACCGTAGGGACAGTGTTCTTTTCTCCGTATGCTTGGTTTTTGAGTCTATGAACATAGAGTTGATGTGCCTTACCAAAAAGCTCCAGTTTGGTCTCATCTGTCCAAAGGACATTCTCCCAGAAGCTTTGTGGCTTGTCAACATGCATTTCTGCAAATTCCAGTCTCGCTTTTTTATGAGTTTTTTTCAGCAGTGGTGTCCTCCTTGGTCGTCTCCCATGAAGTCCACTTTGGCTCAAACAACGACGAATGGTGCGATCTGACACTGATGTACCTTGGCCTTGGAGTTCACCTTTAATTTCTTTGGAGGTTGCTCTGGGCTCTTTGGATACAATTCGAACGATCCGTCTCTTCAATTTGTCATCAATTTTCCTCTTGCGGCCACGTCCGGGGAGGTTGGCTACTGTCCCGTGGGTCTTGAACTTCTGAATAATATGAGCCACTGTTGTCACAGGAACTTCAAGCTGTTTAGAGATGGTCTTATAGCCTTTACCTTTAAAATGTTTGTCTATAATTTTTTTCGGATGTCCTGGGACAATTCTCTCCTTCGCTTTCTGTTGTCCATGTTCAGTGTGGTACACACCTTTTCACCAAACAGCAGGGTGACTACTTGTCTCCCTTTAAATAGGCAGACTGACTAATTATGAGTTTGGAAACACCTGTGATGTCGATTAAATGACACACCTGAGTTAATCATGTCACTCTGGTCAAATAGTTTTCAATCTTTTATAGAGGTACCATCATTTTTGTCCAGGCCTGTTTCATTAGTTTGTTTTTAAAAAAAATTATGTTAATCAACAATTCAAAAGTAATGGCTGTTTTTGATTATTTAATTTTCAATAAATTTTTATTTATTGTTACTTTTGTGAGTTTCAAGTAATTTCAGTGAGAATTGTGGGTTTTTCCTTCTTTAACTGAGGGGTACCAACAATTTTGTCCACGTGTGTAATTCAGGAAGGGATGCCAGACATTATAGAACAAGTTGTCATTGCCCTTTAGTGTAGCACTGAGGCATTCCATAGGAAAGACCTTAAATATTTCCCCGTACCACTGTGTTACAGATGGAGGTTTATCTTTAATCCATTGAAGCAAAACATCTCCTTGCCAGAAGTAAAAGTTTGCCCATCAATACAAACTGTGTAGCAGATAGCAAGGGCTGCCCCACAAGTACCCCCAGAAGAAACAAGACAGGCTCCCGCTTAACTGTTTTTTTTTTTTTTTTTTTGGAAGATTGAGCTGAGCTCCCTAGCGATGTTTTTCCAATATCTGGCTATCATGGGACACTGCCAAACACATGTCCCTACTTCGTTTTTACACTTTCCACACAGGGGGGAGATCTCGGGGTTTATTTTGTTTAGAAGGTGAGGGGTACATTGTAGTCTGTGTAACATCCTGTACTGGCTTTCTCTGAGTCTGTTACAAGTAAAAATTTTCTTAACAGATTCAAAAGCGTCTGATCATGTGTTGGCATCAAGGTCAACCTCCAAGTCTCTCACACAGGACTCCATAGATCTACTAACCGTGAGGGGATTAACAGAGTATAATTTAGCATAAAAAAGGGAGATTAATTTTTTATTGTTCATGGCAGTTAAATTAAAATTAAGAAGGAAATTATCGACTGGACTAAGTATTGGTCGGTCTGTTGGGAGAGTAAGATTAGTTTTTTACAAAGTGTCTTACTTGGAGAAAACCAAAAAACTGATTGTGTGGTAATTTGTATTTAGTCTGAAGCTGCGCGAATGATGTAAAATTACCATTTTCAAATAGATCAGCTATAAATTTCAAATCCTTTGAGTGCCAGATGCCAAAAATACTTTCCCCTATACCAGGAGGAAAGGCTCTGTTTTGAATTAAAGGTTGTAGAGCTGATGAGAAGCCACCCCTGCCAGTGTGCTTAGCAACATCATGCCAGATCTTAAGTGTATTAAGCATGATGATATTGTTTTTAACCTCAGCTGGGAGCTTGCTCATTTCAATTCATACCTTTCTCTTCAGGTGCAAATTTCCTGATTGACTTCTGCACTCCTTGTTGTTTAGGGTGAACAACATGAATAAGTGACATCATTTTTTATCATGCCAGGGTTACGGTAAAGGTTTTCCCATGAACTCTTCCAGCGTGATTCCTTCAAAATACAGAAAAACAACCATTAGGCATTGTCATCATTTCAAATTTTGTACAGCATGCAAAATGAAAACAAATAAAACATATGGACAGTGATTTACCACTTTTCCTGGGGCTCCCTGGATGAGGAAGTCATGGTTTTCTAAAACAAATTACATCAGGGTGATGTCGGTAACTGTGCTAAGTGTGTTTTACTATATCACTGACAATGTTTTTCAGAATTTGAACAATTTTGGTGAGGATTAGAGACATTCTTATTGCTCAGTTAAATGATGGAATGGTAAACATATAGAAAGACCTCTCTCCATAGGCAGTCAGGGTCTCTGCAGTCATACACTATTTCTTCTCCTGCACTGATATTTGACATACACAAACATTTTCTATACATCAAATAATGCTACATTCATCTGAGGCTTCACAAATGATTTGAGTAAAGCTATTATGATTAAACGACACGTATCATTTTAATTTTACTGTTTGACTTGATGTGATCATCATTTATGAATCTTCCAAGTCTTGCTGTATGTTTACTGCCATCAGTGCTGCATGATGAAAGATTTTTTCAGTTGTAAATACAACAATTACCTTAATTTAGGACATCCACTTCTTTAATCTTACCAGAAAGATTGTCCCTGAAAGCTGTAGAAGTACAGAAATCAGTCAGTCAGCATCGTCAGCTGATTACTCTTTGAACAGTGCCTCTCCTTCAGAGCCAGTGATGTGTTTTCCAACATACTCGAGCAGGAATTCTCCTTGCTCAATGTTTTTAGTGGCAATCACTCCATAACCCGATTAACAGGAAATAAATAAGAATACATTAATAGTGTGATATAAGTTTCAGAAATGCTCATGTGTTGCTGCATACCAGGCACACCTAACAGAAAATAGCTCAGCAGTTACACTATCAACAATACTTTGAAACCTTGTCACTGTAAAAATTTATATAAAAGGTGTAGCATTAACTATGAGGCAGAAGAATTACAGGATCTGCATTTTCATAATAGTGCTACAAAACATCATTTTTTTCTTGCTGTGAGTTCTATCAGAATGTCAATACAATTCACACATTTAGGCATTAAATATTAAATCAGCATCCATTTAGCTTTATGATTGGTATTGGATTTTGTTTGTTTCTCATGTGTTTTGTTAAGTGGAACAGATTGTCCCATTTAACTTCAAATTTGAAATCAAATTCACATTTTGCATCTGCCTAAACTACTTTAAGGCTGCTTACATGGGAAAATGGTTCTGTACATTTTCGTAACTAGTACAAACAGTGCTAATCCACAATTTCCAGCGTGAAAATACATTCGCTGCTAAAGTGAGTTTTAATTACGATTTGAACAGAAGATTCCATTGAAAACAGAACCTTATGTGCAACCATACATTTCTCCTGATTGATGATTTTTTTTTTTCTAAAAAGAGTCTTAATCTTTCCCAGAAGCAATGAAGTGCAAAGCTTCCTTTTCAGGACAAACTCTTGTGGTCTCATTTTCCTGTCAAAGATTTCAGGAAATTTTATGTGCAATACACTCCATAAATTGATTTAAAAAAAAATGATCTTAACAAAATATGTTTAAGTTTATTTCTACAACAACTTACATCAAATGAATAAATTACATGATTACATCGATGCTTCTATGAATAGATGTAAAAACTGACGTGTTATAGATAATGACTCCATTGATTTTATAATGAGGAAACTCACTTGTGTAACACTGTGAAAAAAACAACAACAACCAATCAACAAAGAAACATGTAAAACCGAAAATTTTCTAGTCATTTTACAAATTAACTGAATAGAAATTATGTCATTGCGTGCCATGCCAGTGCCACATGTTTATATTATAAGCGGACAAAAAAATCATTACAAGTTGTTAGCAATGAAGGAAAAAAACATGGAAATGCTCATCAGACCATATAGATGCATGAAGAGTTACATTTTAGTTGATGTGAATTGGACTAGCATTACAAAGACTTGGCTGAAGAAGAATTGACACACATACGCTCAATTCATCCAGCAAATTTACAAAGACTGAAGAACATATAAACAGCTGTGACAGAAAAGAGATCTTTTAAAAGAAATTCTTGTCCAACAAATATTGATCCACGATATTTTTGTAAAGAAATGTCCTGCTCTGCATTTCTGCAGAAAATACGAATAAAACTAAAACTAAAAAAAAAAAAACAGTCACACTTAATTTGTGAAGTAAAGAAAGATGAGACTATTTGATGGGAATGTGTGTCATTTCTGTAGCTTGTAAAGGGTTTTACCTAAAACAGGTGAGAAGTCTGAATCTGGCTTGTTTAACCGGAGGCTTACAGTCAGTTATCATTCAGCAGTTGCCTCTAAAGTATGGGCCAACACAACTTTATCATAAATATGTGTAAATATATTGTGGCATATTATGTTTAACGGTTTTCTACATATTAATACATTTGCTGCTCCTTCATTCTTAGAAGGGTAAATGGAGAAAACACTAAGTTATACATTCAGGGGTGGTTTACATATAAAGTTTCTAAAGCTTATGTTTTCTTCCTTTAAAAGCCTACAGAGAACCGTCAAATGCAATCGAAAATGTAGAAAATGTACCTATTATCAACTGTGGGCTATAGGACAAAAAAATAACAGGCTACTCTTTCACAAACATCTGGAAAGGGCTATTGTCACAATTACTGTTATTAGGCAAATTACAAAATACCATGAATGAACATTACACGGCTCCAACACTTACAGAGAGAATAAATACTGCATTTGTACGTCTGCTTTAAATACTACTACAATCACTAAGGCGAATCTATTCCTAGTACACTCCTAGCATTTTAATGTAATTTCACCGTGCCATTCTTCTGTTCTCTGATTAGTCCCACATCTTCAGCATCATGTAGGACAGAAAAGAAGACTAAAAACAAACCAGCATGCAAGATGTTTTTAACTTTAAAACTTTGTTTCAGAAATTCGATGTAACTGTCTTACACTTTGCAATAGCATACAGCCTGACAGATAACAAAGATGTCTTAAAACATTCTAAATACATCTTTGGCACAAATAGCAATTCTTCCAAGTAAAATGGCTTAACTTTTAGCAAAAAAAATGTCTTGATTAAAATTAAATTCAGGACTTTTCCCGCAAAGCAAGCCGTATTCTCTACATGCTAAGTTTAATGGTTCAGTGACACAGAGGTAAACTAACCACACGAATATTTGTAAGAAAAAAAATAACAAAACACTCCATCTGATTAAAGTTCAATCTTTACTTTCTCTACATTTAAAAATTGACATGTTTTGAAATCAAAAATGCAAAAGATTTTTCCTTTAAGGATTGCTTTAAACATGAAGCTGCATGTATTGTACAACATTCAGTGTCCGACAAACTGGTAATGCACATAAACATGAGCAGGACGAAAAGTATCAAATATCTCCCAGTGTGCTTTCAGAAAATGCCACGACTGATCATTTTACATAATCACACAGCCCACTGAGGAGTCGAGCGCACCCGGTGCTACACTGCACACTCAGCGAGGTTTGCATACTAAAAGACAGAAGTCAGGATGGTGAGAGCTCACAGAGGACAGGCTCGAGGTTCGGTCAGGGTAGCCTGACCGAACCTCGAGACATGTTCCCAAACCTACATGTATTGTTTTTTTGCCTTCTTTTAAACATCTGAACAGCAGGTTTGAACCACCATCCCTCATCTTTTTTGTTCTAGATGAAGACAGAACATGGAATTTGGAAAGACGCTTGAGCATTCATCCCATGTACAACTTGCCTTCATAATCTGGACTTGTGCACTCGTGACATTATATCTGAGTAAACACCATTGTCCCCTTTAACAATTTCACTTGAATAAAAAGAAATTTTAATTTCTGGAGAGCTACTAACTTCTGGTGAGAAAAGGCAAAAAGATGGACTCGCCACCACTGATCAGAACTTGTGCTAAGTGCGAAGCAGGGACTTTGGGAGTACTGGGCAGAGCAGGATTCAGCAGGTCAGTTTAGACATGGGGAGGGCTACAACTCATCAGAGTCACACTACACAACACACACCGAATACTGAAGGTGACAGGAGATGGCATAGGGAGGAACTTGTGAGGAGAGGACTCATAAGATAATCAATCGTAACATAAGATGTACTTTCAAACAAGAACTGAAAAGAAAAGTTCAACAATGCATGCCAAATTGTCACAGAGATACAAATTAACTCTCAAAGGATTAGGTGCTGACCAAAAACAGGCAACAGAGTTTTTTTTTGCTTTACCTCCTGTGTTTAGGCCTGTGTAGATGGCATGTTTACCAACATAACATCTACACATTTGCCTACTGCGTCTCACCATCAAATACATTAAGTTGAAACAACAGAGGAGGAAAATGTCAAGTTTGACTTGAGAGTCCAACCTGCAATTGGGCAACAGCACATTCATGTATTCTTGAAACACACATTAAACTGTGCTAAGCAAAAAGAAAGAACAAATGTTTAAAAGCACTCAGTAAAAATGTATGAAACAGACAGGTAGAGGGGCATTCGGTGAAACTGAGAGAAACAGCATGTTGCTGGTTCCAGATAGGGGATGGTTTGGAGTCTGTTTTTTTTTTTTTTAATAAGTTTTTCAACACCTTCTACCTAGCTGTTAAATGTCTCGGGCCAATTTTTCCAGTGTACCAAAACCTCACGGCGCATGTCCTGCCACCATACAGAGCCTCTTGGGGTATTGTAGTGTATTATTTTTGGACACGATGTGCTATAAGTAAAAGATGATATTATTATTATGGTAAATGCTATTAGACTCTTCAGTCTAATAACAGTAAAACCAGATGTGAAACATACGTATAAAATATATAATGGTATAATATGTATGAAATCTATCACAAAATAAAGAGGGTAAGATGTGGAGCAAAAAGTTTGAACATGTGTGGACGTGTTCTCTGTAAAAGATGGCCTGATGATCACTTAATGCGCATGTCTTCTGTAAAGTGTTCCAGGGGTGAAATATGATAACCTGATGTTATGCTCTGACCAACAGATTGAGAAAAGTTTAACCGCGTCAAAACTGCCACTCCTATCATACGTCCTATAGGCGTGGAAAAATGGCCGACGCTCACAGCATAAAAAATGGTGCACAGCTCAGTATCTTCAGTTCTTCTTCTTGTGTTATCACTGCTAAGAATTACTCCTGGATTTATTGTTGTTTGGTTGACAAATAAATCCTGCTGCCCTTCGAATGCTGACTTCTCTTGGTGATTTTTTGAAGACTTCATTTACACTTCAGTATCTGGGGTTGAGGAGCTTGGTACTCTCGGAGGAAAGCCTGTGAACCACTTGTAAGCTGGAATAATTTAGTTGCATTTATGGCTGACAGACGTAGTCCTCAAGTGAAGCCGGAGCTGCTAAAACAAGTCACCGGCAATCTCTTCGACTGTCCCAACGATGAGGCGTTGGCGCACTGTATTAGTGTGGACTGTTGCACTAGTCGAGCAGGCATAGCGGTGCTGTTTAAACAGAAGTTTAAAGGTGTTTCCGAGCTACTGAAACAGAGTGAGTAAGAAGGGTAAGCAGAATTCACCTCCCCTGCCCCTCCAAGAGTTTGGGTTGTTGAAGCTCTCCATGTGTGTCTCGTACAGGGAAGGCGCCCGGTCAGTGTGCTGTGCTACTGAGAGAAGGCCGTTTCATCTACTATCTAGTATGCGCCAACTGCACCCACCTTAATCCATCATGCTTGTTATGTGGCTATGTTGAATTGTGTGAGCAAAACCTCTATATACACGTCTCTTGTTCCAGGTTACAAAACAAAGAGCCTTTCATAAACCCACATATACCAGTCTACTACACAGCCTTGAGGATATGAGGTCACATTGTATACGGAACAGAGTACACAAGCTGTCGATGCCTCGGTATGTGAACGATGTGGTATCCCCGGTATGATAGTATCAACAGTGATAATGGCTGATTGTCTGTCCTCTCTTGCTGCGTGTTCTCACAGTATTGGCTGCGGCTTGGATCAACTGGAGTGGACCGAGGTAGCCAAGATATTGGAACGGGTCTTTATGGGCACTGGCATTACCATCACAATATACATACACAATATGATAAATAATATAATACAGCGGGGATCAAAAGTTTGGGCACCCCAAGTAAAAATCTGTATTGATGTGCTTAAAGAAGCCAAGGAAAGATGGAAAAATCTCCAAAAGGCATCAAATTACAGATGACACATTCTTATATGTCAAAAAAGTTAGATTTTATTTCCATCATTTACACATTCAAAAACAGAAAATACAATAATGGCATCTGCAAAAGTTAAGGCACTCTGCAGAGTTAATACCTTGTACTGCCCCCTTTGGCAAGTATCACAGCTTGTAAACGCTTTTTGTCACCAGCTAAGAGTCTTTCAATTCTTGTTTGAGGTATCTTCGCCCATTCTTCCTTTCAAAAGTCTTCCAGTTCTTTGAGATTTATGGGCTGTCTGTCACACACTGCTCTTTTAAGGTCTATCCATGAATTAGCTGTTAGGAACAGCTCCCAGATTTCTGCATAGGTGTCTACATTCTCATTTATTTTGTATATACAGTAAGATTGTCAAAAGAGGCAAATTCTGGCAGGACAGTGAGCCATTGAGAATAGGCAGGGCTGCAGTCAGGCCTCCAGTGCTTCAGTACAGCCCGATCTCACAAGGATTCGTGAAACTGTCACGTAAATTTTTGTTTCGGTTTCGTGCGCACCAACACGATTTCGTCATGTTTTTCGTGCCGCTCACCACGAAATGCACACCAATGTATTTTAAACGGCGGACTTTTCGTGCCACTCAGAACGTATTTCAAAAGAATGTGTGTATTATATTTTTAATGTAAAACCGCGGCAAATCCAACGCTATATTTTGCATGACATCGTCCCTAAACATAACCCTAACCATAATCCTAACCATAACCTAACCATAAGCCGGTGGTACACTTACCAATTTGCATAGGAATTTCAAGAATGTCCGGCGGCCGGCGGCCGCAAACGCAATCACACAAGCAGTATACGCCGATGGACAGCTTAGATCGTCATGAATCCGCCGGTATAAACCACTTTCAGATGTGATTACCACAGCGAAAAACATTTCGTGGTGAGCGGCACGAAAAACATGACGAAATCGTGTTGGTGCGCACGAAACCGAAACTAAAACTTACGTGACAGTTTCACGAATCCCCGTGAGACCGGGTTGTTCAGTATGACCCTCTTAGCTTTTGTAAGGGCAACCTTTATCCACTGAGCTTTCTTCCCATCCATCCTTTTGTTTCCTTTTAGGCTGTTCAGGAGGCAAAGAGCAGGAGTAAAATCAACCTCTGTACCCACATTGCTACTGATCTTCACCATGATCTTCTGCCAGTTGCTAACTAGGCGCGGACAGCTATAGAACATGAACAATATCTCCCCTCTCTGTATGGCATCGCCAGCAGAGGTTCGGTCGTCCCATTCCTGTCCTATACATTCTCACTGGTGTCCAATACAATCTGTTAAATATTTTAAATTGATTTAGTTTAGACCTGGAATTGGTTTTAGCAAATATTTCAGTGAGTTATTCCACTCTTCATCTTCATATGTTATCTTTAAATCCCTTTCCCACACAGTTTTTAGACCTATGGTAGCACCACTAAATTGATCAATAAGAAATTTACAAATTTGGCCTGCCGGGTCAACAATCTCTTTCTACGGTCACTACCCAGCTCATGAACACAGGTGAGGGTTGAATGAAGATGGACTGGTAAATTAAGAGCTCTGCCTTGCTGCTCAGCTCCTTAAAGCTTGTGTCCGGAGTTTCCGTTTGTTTTCAATTTATGTATCGTTTAACAAAGCTTAAATGTGTTAGTCTAGTTCGATACTATAATATAATGTTAGTATGACGCGATATGAAAATTTATTCCTGAGCTCCACCTTCCTCTCATCGACCCCCATGTTATTCCAAAAAGCGCCGGTCGCTGCCGACCAATCAAGTTCGAGCTTCAGCTTTGTCATGCTGTCAATCAACGGTTACGCGCACAGCAAGCAAGCCCATGCAGAGGTGGGCGAGCTACGCACTACGCAACCGCGCGCACATTTGTTTTGCTTGTGGAGGAGATGAGAGAGCATCAGGGATCAGCAACTTCCAGAAAAGTTACCAATCCCATGGCTTGTCAGGCCAAGAGACTGCATGACGTTTTTTGGCTCGGGGTGCTCGCGTCGCTCCCCGACCACGGCCTCCATAGCCCGCCTGACGGCTTCGTTTAGATGCCCAACCTCTGGAGGAAGATGTTGGGGCGTCTGGGACATACTGTTCGTCAGAGGAGTCATGCAATTCTGAACTGTAGATAGAAATAAATAAACAATGTAACACATATACACGTGTAAATGCACTAAGTTTGATAAACAACGTCATCGAGAGGGATACACGAGTGTAATCACATATTGAAACTTTACTCGTTCGTCCTAGCAGATTCATGTTATTTTGGTATTAGGACAAGTTAGACTAAATACAGAATTCTAACGTAATTCCTTTATTATTTACTAAATGTACTAAATGTAGACGAGTGGAAAACAGCAAAACAGGCAAGATGCTGCAGCACTCCGGGCACTCCTGTCAGGTACTGCGCGCGTGCACAAATAAAGGGGCGAAATCAGAGGGAGGGTGGGACCAACAGTGTTTTGGGAGACACTGCAATTCAAACTCCGGACATGAGCTTTAATCACCACAGTGGTCCAGTTCAATGCCCAGCGGTTTCCGGTAGAGAACCATGGCATCATGCTTGGAGGTGCTGACCCGCATCACCGCCAAGGCTGGAGAACGAGAGGGTCATCTCTGTGTGACTTTGTGTAGAGGGGAAATCTCTGACTGTTGTCTGTGCTTATGCACCGAACAGCAGTTCAGAGTACTTGGCCTTCTTGGAGTCTCACGGTGGTATCCTGGAAGGAGTACCACCTGGGGACTCCATAGTTTTCCTGGGGGACTTCAATGCTCACGTGAGCAACGATGGAGAAACCTGGAAGGCGGTGATTGGGAGTAACAGCCTGCTCGATCTGAACCCGAGTGGTGTTTTGTTATTGGACTTCTGTGAGTTTTGTGGGTTTACGGCAAAATTTGTGTTTCACTGAAACTCTACTGCAGATATTATTTTGCAGACATTCCTGCTGCTAGGAAACCAACAACACATTAATTAATTCTCAGTGGTTATTTGTTGCCCTGTGACAGACCAGTGACCTGTCCAGGGTGTCCCCTGCCTTTGCCCGAGTCAGCTAGGATAGGCTCCAGCACCCCCGTGACCCTAGTGAGGATAAAGCGGTATAAAGAGACAGCCCGATCTCACGAGGATTCGTGAAACTGTTACGTAAATTTTTGTTTCGGTTTCGTGCGCACCAACACGATTTCGTCATGTTTTTCGTGCCGCTCACCACGAAATGCGCACCAATGTATTTTAAACGGCGGACTTTTCGTGCCACCCAGAACGTATTTCAAACGAATGTGTGTATTATATTTTTAATGTAAAACCATGGCGAATCCAACGCTATATTTTGCATGACATCGTCCCTAACCATAACCCTAACCATAACCATAACCATAACCTAACCATAACCTAACCATAACCCGGTGGTACACTTACCAATTTGCATAGGAAATTAAAGAATGTCCGGCGGCCGGCGGCCGCAAACGCGATCACACAAGCAGTATACGCCGATGGACAGCTTAGATCGTCATGAATCCGCTGGTATAAACCACTTTCAGCTGTGATTACCACAGCGGGTTTCGTTGTGAGCAACACGAAAAACATTTCGTGGTGAGCGGCACGAAAAACATGACGAAATCGTGTTGGTGCGCACGAAAAAGAAACAAAAAATTTACGTAACAGTTTCACGAATCCCCGTGAGACCGTGTTGAAAGAGAATGGATGGATGGTTGCTTGTTCTGTTTTTTATGGCCAATGACTAACTGTAATTAAAAGCTTTCTGCTTGCCATAAAAGGGGGCCTGGACCTGGGATCTTTCTGCATGGAGTTTGCATGTTCTCCCTGTGCATGCGTGGGTTTTCTTCGGGCACTCCGGCTTCCTCCCACAGTCCAAAAATATGCTGAGGTTAATTGGTTACTCTAAATTGCCCGTAGGTGTGAATGTGAGTGTGATTGTTTGTCTATATATGTAGCCCTGCGACAGACTGGCGACCTGTCCAGGGTGTCCCCTGCCTTCGCCCGAGTCAGCTGGGATAGGCTCCAGCACCCCCCGCGACCCGAGTGAGGATAAAGTGGTGTATAGAGAATGGATGGATGGATGCTTGCCATAAAAGTATTGTTGACCACTGTCAGTTGAAGTTATTAAATGTATCTTTAGTTTCAACAAACTATGGCAGAACACATTCCTCAAACAGGACTTACCACTGTCAAATAAACATCCATTTTAGCTTTCTGAACAAAATTAGTTTTTGTAATTTCCTTCCGGATGAAAATGTTATTTTTGAATCCAATGTACAGTTTATGCTAAATGAATGATTAGTTTTGCTATTTCCTTGACCTAAAAGAAAACCAAGTGAGTTCTGTTTCATTCCAAACCTCACATGAAATAGTAGTTGTGAAATAAAATCATATGCAAACATTTTGCTACAGTTTGGTGAATAGGCTTCTCCTTGTTTTGTACTTGTCAGGGCTAGCATGACTGACTGCAAATGAAAAAGAATGAAGAAGGATGTCTCACAGAAAGTTAGATTTTTTTTAAACATAAAAATAACGGTAATTCTTGAGAGCATTTTAGAGCATTACTAAGAGGTCATTTCCATCCAATGTAGCAAGTATATCATGCTCACACACAGACACACCTCCAGTGTCTCATTCTATTGTGTTATCTAAACAGCCAACACACCCAGTACCCCCATTTCCCTCAAAAATACTTACACTCTCTCCCTCTATTTCTCTCTCGCTCTGTCTCTCTCACACACAAACACTGTTTGTCCCCTGTGGGGACTTACCATTGACTCCCATTCATATCTAACCCCTAACCCTAACCCTAACCTTAACCTAGACCAAAACAATGCCTAACCCTAAAGAAACGTTTATGCACTTTTACTTTTTGTAGTAACAACAACATGGCCAAGAAAACACTGTTTCCCGTCGTGGGGACCTCAGTTTTGGTCCCCACCGTCATAAGTCAAAAAGCTTTTGAATGGCAGGAAGGGAGTGGGATTTTTACATCTGGACTTTACTGTAATATACGGTGTGAACCTCTTTCTGTGCCACCTAGCTCTCTCTCTCTCTCTCTCTCTCTCTCTCTCTCCAATCACACATCATGTGTGCCAACATCTTATCTTCTCATCAGCAGACCTGGGCAGCTCCGTCAGCTTCTTTCCTATTATGGCTGGACTTCATGTCCATGTACATTTATGTGTGAGTGTGTGTGTTGTGGGTGCTTGTTGGACTCTCTACAACTGTCCCACCTTTGCTTCCTGGAAACGAAAAAAGTAAGGAACATAATGTATCAACAGGAAAAATGAAATAGGCCACTTCTCATACATTTACTGTATGATAGTCACTTATTGAGGTCTATGTATTGGGAAGACTACTGGATTTTGATGATATTACGTCAGTGAAAGAAGGCCATCCCACAGATGTGTTTAACAGGACATATCCTGGTCAAAAGTAACTCCATGGTTTCTGATGGTAGAACTGAAAGCCAGTGCAATGCCATCCAGAGGAGCTATCTGGTTAGACAGTGTTTTTCTGAGGTGAATTTAAATGAAGAAAATTACATGCTATCCAGGCCTTTATGTCCTTCAGACACGCCTGGAGTTTGGCTAACTGAATGTCCTTCATTTTGCTTTATAGATAAATGTAACTGGGTGTCATTTGCACAACAATGGAAACAATGTTTCCTAATAATGTGTCATAATTACAGTAGAACCAATGTGACTGTAAAATGTCCATGCACCTTAGGTCGTTTGATAAAAGTGTTTTCCAACTGTCAAAGTCACTTTAAATCACTCAAATTCACTTTACATCACTGTGTCTTGAAATGTGTAAATATTCTGTATTGAATTTTAATTCCATTCAGTATTTCTATAAATTTTAGAATTAAAAGTGTTTTTTATAGTATTGTACAGCAAATTTTTCAGAGTATATATGAACCTTTAATGTTATTAACCTGCCTGTCCTGTCTTTTTGTTGTTTGTGTTTCTGTATGTAAGCTGCTGAACACTTGAATTCCCTCTGCGGGATCAATAAAGGTTTAATCTATCTATCTATCAGTTTGTCGCAGGGCTACATATACAGACAAACAATCACAGTCACACCTATGGACAATTTAGAGTTATCATTAACCTCAGCATATTTTTGGACTGTGGGAGGAAGCCGGAGTGCCCGGAGAAAATCCACACATGCACAGGGAGAACATGCAAACTCCATGCAGAAAGATCCCAGGCCCAGGCCGGGATTTGAACCGGGGATCTTCTTGCTGCAAGGCGAAAGTGCTAACCACTGATCACTGTGCAGCCCAGAGACTGAAAACACCAGAGTTAATTTTAAAAGCTGCCGAATGTTTTCAGTTCATTCAGTTTTATGTATATGACACCAATTCATAACACAAGTCATCCAAAGGCACTTCACTGAGCACAGGACCTTATGTTTTAGAGATCCAATGTTTACCTGTCAAATTTGCTTCACAATTGCATGGCCAGAACCTTCATCTGTTTTCTGCCATCTGTAAAGGACAAGGCATTGCTAGAGAATGTCCAGGAACGAATTGAGGAGGGCACAGTATACATTTTTTTTTTTTTTTTTTGATTTGGAGAGACACACAGACGTTGACTCAATTGTCCTGAGGCTTTTTTTTGGATGTAGATACCTTTGATTAAATTTCCTACTTTAATTCAAAGAGGAGCCTGTGTTCCTGAATGTCATACATCCACTAAACACACTTCTTTAACAACAATGCTCAACATTTTCCAAATTGGTAACATTTTTTGTGTTTACCAAAATTGTTGTTCTTAACCCAAAAGGATCCACATTGATACAGGTGTCACACACTCTTCAAACACTCTGTAAAGTTCCAAATAGAGCTGTATTCTTTTATTTGTATTATGGTCCCTCCCTTCTCTGTTCTGCGATCCTGGTCAGCTGTCAGCTCCGGCTCATTGGGGTGGAGCACAGCTGCTTCCAATTGGCAATCAGCGGCTTATTTAACCTGGCTCACCCTTCTATTCGGTGCTGGGTTGTTTCTGTCTCGGATTGTCGCTGCTTCTGCTGATGCTTCACCAGCCACTCTGTTCCGGTCTCCCCCCAGCTCTGAATTTCCCAGCCTGCTCTGTCCTGCCCGGGCCAGCCCTGGAGCTCTGCCTCAGCTCTACAGCCACCGGTCTATGCTGCGTTCCGGCAGCCACCGGTCCCCACTGCATTCCTGCTGCCGCCTGTTCCCGCTGCACCCTGGCAGCCACCTTGACTCTGGTCGGCCACCCTTCATTCGGACCCTTCTGTTGTGAGTTATGCCATTTTGTTATGTGTAGTTCTAGCCCATGTCGTGGCCTGTTTTTGTCCTTTGCCCTTGTTTACTTTGGAACCCTGCTTTAGTTTACTAGATTACGTCCTGTATGGAGTTTGGTTTGCTTTGGTTTTTGATTATTAAAATCTTTGTTTAAGTATCCGCCTCCCTCCGTGTGCCTGCTTTTGGATTCAACCACCCCCCGCATCCTAACAATTTGACTGATGAGATTCCTACCTTGGGGCCATTGGGCTGCTTTACATTTGTCAAATCACAGCACTGCATCTCCAGATTTCTCCAAATTTCGTGGCCAACCTCATCCTCTCCTGCCCAGAATTCCCCAGAATCACCTGACTATTCAGTGTCCAGCATGTCCAGAACTCACCCTCCAACCACTGAGAGATCTGCGTGTCCAGAATTCAAGGTCAACCTCTGCAACCAATGATAGCTCGAGCCTGCCAACCCTCTGACCCCTGGTGTCACGCACCCCTCTCCTCCAGTCCAACTCATTCAAAGTTCTCTTTGTGGAAAAATACAAACACCCGCTAGTACACTTTTGCATTTCAAGGTAAGACATTATGTTTATTTAGTTCTTAGTATGCTATGCAAATGACAACATACCAATTGCAAGAAAGAAACAAATGTAGCTTCTTTTGGTTATTACACCAGCAAGCTACCTCTTTTTCACTTGTTTTACCATTACTGGCCATGAAATGTTGAACTATGACTGTTATCTTTAGGGTTACACTAGCAGTGCTTTAGTTTATTTCATGTGTATCATCAGAAAAATGCACCTGCTTTATTACAATGTTATTTCAAATTGCCAACAATTATGCCTTTCCATTCATTCGCTATTTAGTTATTTATAACCTCTTTTTGAATGAAAGCATTGTTTTAGTGGTTGTTATCGCTTCTATCGTTTTGTGGCGGTATACTGTTATTACTTGATAAATAGCTGCATTAACACCGGATCTCTGACTTCTCAGAGTTTAAAGCTAGCTCCCTCAAGAAGGGAGTTTAGTTTTCTGTCTGTTTCACCTGAATGTTAATTTGATCTGAAGGCTTTCTTTCTGTATCGCTGCAAATTATGACTGTTTTAGTTGCTGTTTTTTGTTTGTTTTAAAGCCTCGTAGTTCCGAAAACATTCGTCCCAGGAGAGGGTTCAATTTAATGAATGGAGCTAGTCAATGTGTTTATTATACAGTTTAACAAATTGCTATAAGAAAACCGCGACATTCTGACAGTAACTGACAGTTTTCCAGGAGGTGTGTCATCCATTTTCAAGTGAGTATTCTACTTAAACTGGGTGACAGTCCAGGGCTGTTTTTCAATCCCAGTTTGTCCTTCTGTACTATGATCTTTCTATCCTTGCACAAACTGCAACTGCTGACATAAAGTAGCTTATAACACTCTAATACAGTCCTCTTAACTTGTCATGTTGTGACTGGACAGTACTTTTTTGTTATTTTTTTTTTGATGAGACCAATTTCTGAATAGTTCGAGTAAGTTAGTCATATTGTTATTTTGTTTGTTTAGTTGACTAGTAGCTAGAAGCATTATTTTGCTTTTATTTGAGGATTTTTCTTTTTTTTCTGTACATTTCTACATGATTGGTAATATTTGTTGTAACATTAAAAGGCTGACTTTAGTAGAGCAAGTTACAGTATACTTCTGAATCAATCAAGAGTCAATAATGATAAATTAAGAATATTAAAAGTGACACTGACTTTCTGACCAACAATTTCTGTTTGGCTCTTTGGCTTTATCCTTTTTGTTGTGTCATGGGCCTGTACCAGCAAGAGCTTTCAATGTGGTAGGCAATCAGTCTGTTTGATACTTTCCTGTCATTTTTTTATGAGCATCAATGCTATTGAGTTGTAATATGACACACTAAGCCAAAACATCTTTGTTTTGGTATTACCAGTTTTTATTGTTGTTGGATGTGCTATCAAAATGTTCCCATGCCAGGTCTGTGCTACTGAATGTACCACTGTATCAGCATTCAGTGGAGATTGAAAGTTTGGGCACCCCAGGTAAAAATTTGTATAAATGTGCATAAAGAAGCCAAGGAAAGATGAAGAAAAAATCTCCATAAGGGATCAAATTACAGATGAGACATTCTATGTCAAAAAAAAAGTTAGCTTTTTTTTTCAATCACTTACACTTTCAAAATAACAGAAAACACAATAAAAGGCGTCTACAAAATTTTGCTCACCCTGCAGAGTTAATACCTTTTACTGCCCCCTTTGGCAAGTATCACAGCTTGTAAACGCTTTTTGTAGCCAGCTAAGAGTCTTTCAATTCCTGTTTGAGGTGCCTTCGCCCATTCTTCCTTACAAAAGTCTTCCAGTTCTTTAGAGATTTATGGGCTGTCTGTCACGCATTGCTCTTTAAGGTCTATCCATAGATTTTCAATTATGTTGAGGTCAGGAGATTGTGAAGGCCATGGCAAAACCTTCAGTTTATGCCTCTTGAACCATGGATTTTGAGGTGCATTTAGGATCATTATCCATTACCATCCTCTCTTTAACTTCAGCTTTTTCACAGATGGCATCAAGTTAGTGTCCAAAATTTGCTGAAATTTGACTTGCCTGATGGAACCGTCTGCAAAGGAACCTTGTGCACCATCACAGATGACAGCCTTGGTTCACACAATAGTGGAGGCTTTGTTGAGAATTTCAGCAAGACTCAGCATTTTTGCAGATATTAAAAAAATTGACAGAAAAACATTCAAGAAAGATCCTCTTTCCGTACTAAGTGGACCACACAGTCATACAGAGCTCATGTTCAGAGCAATGATGGGGTTAGTGGAGCTGTCAAATTTGACTTAGTGTTCAATGAGCTGACTTACTTTCATATATGTCAGCCATGATTACCTCCCTGTCTTGGCCATGATCTTTTTGAAAGGATTGTATCATCTGATCTGACATTGTCCATAAAGCATCTTATGAGGGTAGACAAACAGTTGAACCAACGAACAAAGCGGTTCCATTATCTTGGGAATGATGCCAATAATAAACCATGTGAGGTTAAATCCAGAAAGTGACAAGCGTGGTGGGCATGCTGTGCAAAACTGGAGTTTACTCAGGATGTTGCCTGTTTTTATTGGAGAGAAAATAAGAAGTCCAGATCATAACGAAGTATGGCACCAGGCTTTACAACTCCGAGAGGTTGTGGAGTTGATCAGTGCACCGGCCATTTCAACTGACCAAATAGGTTATCTCAGAGTTCTTATTGATGAATATTTGTATTTCAGACAGCATGTTTTTTTGATCACCCAATGAAGCCCAAGCTTCATGTTGTCTGTCATTATCCAAAGCTTATTTTGCGCTTTGGGCCATTCATTTTTCTGTGGACACTGCGATTTGAGAGCAAACATGCATATTTTAAACAGTGTGCAAGGAAACTGCATAGCTTTTCCTCAACTCTTGCAGAGAGGCATCAACTTCTAAGGCTTTCTAAGTGCTGGCAACTTGTTCCCACCAGCTGTAGTAGTACAGAAGAGTACAGAGTTATACTTAAGGGACTACAACAACATCAGAGATTCAGTTGCACATCATACTTTTGAGCCAGAAAACACTGTTATTACCTCCGCCAAGGAGGTTATGTGACACCCGGAGTTTGTGTGTCTGTCTGTCTGTCTGTTAGCAAGATAGCTCAAAAACACCTGGGCAGATTCACATGAAATTTTGAGAGGTTGTAGACTATGGTAAGAGGAAGAGCTGATTTAATTTTGGTGGCAATCTGGAAAGGATTCTGGATCACTTTGAATTTTTAGTATGTTTTAGTATGTGGTCCAAAATATGACAAAAACATCATAGGTTAGTATGTCGTCCAACGAGTTGAAGCAAGGTGTCCAGATAGCTCAACTGGTTAAGAAGGTGATTCATAAACAGAACTGTGTCAGAGACGCAGGTTCAATTCCAGCTCATGATCCTTTACTGCATGGGTTTCCTGTTTTCCTCTTTATCCTTGGCGGAGGTCTGCACTCTCTGAGTGCTTTTCGAGTTGCCCATGAAGTGATTGTGAAGAGTTCAAAATACAAAGCAGAATAGTTCATTATGATTGAAAATGGTAAGGAGGGGCTTCTTCATGATAAAAATCAAAGTAATACTCATCCATAGAGATTCAGCAGTATATTTTATTACTGAGAAATATCTGGCTGTGGCGTCTCCTTGATATAGGAGTTCATTGACTTTAACATTCATGTTGACATAGACCGCGACAGCCTTACAACAAGCTTTTAATTCACTATTTAGACTCAATTGGGGTTTTCTCAACATGTAAATAAACCAACTCATAGTTTTAATCACACTCTTGACCTTGTCCTGACTTATGGCATAGAAATTGAAGAGTTAACAGTATTTCCCCAGAACCCTCTTCTTTCTGACCGTTTTAATGATACATTTCAATTTAAAAGTAAAGGACTGTATAGCAGCTGAGAACAAATATCAATTACAGTAGGTGTTTGTCTGACAATTCAGTATCTAAAATTTAAGGAAATAATACCCTCAACTGTTTACTTCAGCAACATTTACTGATAAATCAGAAGGCAAATATTATAATTTACCCCCACAGAAGTGGATTATTATGTTAATAATGCTTTCAGCCTCACTGCGTACAACTCTTGATAGTGTTGCACCTGTAAAAAAGAAAGTTATATCTCAGAGAAGACATGCTCCTTGGTATAATTCCCAGCTGCGGACTTTAAAGCAGGCATCCCGAAAGCTGGAAAGAAAGTGGTATTTCCACTAATCAGAGGAAGTGGTATGTGGCTTGGAAAATAGTCTAGTAATCCTATAAAAAAGGCTCTCCGTAATGCCAGGACAACTTATTATTCATCTTTATAGATGAGAACAAGACAACCCTAGGTTTCTCTTAGCACTGTAGCCAGGCTGACAAAAGAGTCAGAGCTACGGTTGAACCTTGTATTCCTTTAGCTTTAACCAGTAACAAACTTCATGAGCCTTCTTACACATAAATAGTTCTGATTAGAGATAAAATTAATCTGGACCCTTCCTACAAAATGTCACAGATGCTTTGAATTGGCTGTTAGCCTGATGAATCTTTAGATTCTTCACTCCTACACACGTGGACAAAATTGTTGGTACCCTCAGTTAAAGAAGGAAAAACCCACAATTCTCACTGAAATCACTTGAAACTTCACAAAAGTAACAATAAATAAAAATTTATTGAAAATTAAATAATCAAAATCAGCCATCACTTTTGAATTGTTGATTAACATAATTATTTAAAAAAAACAAACTAATGAATAGGGGCTGGACAAAAATGATGGTACCCATAACTTAATATTTTGTTGCACAACCTTTTGAGGCAATCACTGCAATTAAACGATTTCTGTATTTGTCAATGAGCGTTCTGCAGCTGTCAACAGGTATTTTGGCCCACTCCTCATGAGCAAACAGCTCCAGTTGTCTCAGGTTTGATGGGTGTCTTCTCCAAATGGCATGTTTCAGCTCCTTCCACATATGTTCAATGGGATTCAGATCTGGGCTCATAGAAGGCCACTTTAGAATAGTCCAACGCTTTTCTCTCAGCCATTCTTGGGTGTTTTTGGCTGTGTGTTTTGGATCGTTGTCCTGTTGGAAGACCCATGACCTGCGACTGAGACCAAGCTTTCTGACACTAGGCAGCACATTTCTCTCCAGAATGCCTTGATAGTCTTCAGATTTCATCGTACCTTGCACACTTTCAAGACACCCTGTGCCAGATGCAGCAAAGCAGCCCCAAAACATTACTGAGCCTCCTCCATGTTTCACCGTAGGGACAGTGTTCTTTTCTTCGTATGCTTGGTTTTTGAGTCTATGAACATAGAGTTGATGTGCCTTACCAAAAAAGCTCCAGTTTGGTCTCATCTGTCCAAAGGACATTCTCCCAGAAGCTTTGTGGCTTGTCAACATGCATTTTGCAAATTCCAGTCTCGCTTTTTTATGAGTTTTTTTCAGCAGTGGTGTCCTCCTTGGTCGTCTCCCATGAAGTCCACTTTGGCTCAAACAACGACGAATGGTGCGATCTGACACTGATGTACCTTGGCCTTGGAGTTCACCTTTAATTTCTTTGGAGGTTGCTCTGGGCTCTTTGGATACAATTCCAACGATCCGTCTCTTCAATTTGTCATCAATTTCCTCTTGCGGCCACGTCCAGGGAGGTTGGCTACTGTCCCGTGGGTCTTGAACTTCTGAATAATATGAGCCACTGTTGTCACAGGAACTTCAAGCTGTTTAGAGATGGTCTTATAGCCTTTACCTTTAAGATGTTTGTCTATAATTTTTTTCGGATGTCCTGGGACAATTCTCTCCTTCGCTTTCTGTTGTCCATGTTCAGTGTGGTACACACCTTTTCACCAAACAGCAGGGTGACTACTTGTCTCCCTTTAAATAGGCAGACTGACTGATTATGAGTTTGGAAACACCTGTGATGTCAATTAAATGACACACCTGAGTTAATCATGTCACTCTGGTCAATAGTTTTCAATCTTTTATAGAGGTACCATCATTTTTTGTCCAGGCCTGTTTCATTAGTTTGTTTTTTTAAATAATTATGTTAATCAACAATTCAAAAGTAATGGCTGTTTTTTGATTATTTAATTTTCAATAAATTTTTATTTATTGTTACTTTTGTGAGTTTCAAGTGATTTCAGTGAGAATTGTGGGGTTTTTCCTTCTTTAACTGAGGGGTACCAACAATTTTGTCCATGTGTATATGTCTCTCTGAACTAATTTCAACAAGTTCTCTACATCCAAACCATCCAACATGTCTTTTAGATCCTATCCCAACTAGACTCTTCAAGGAGATTTTACCTTTACCTTTAATTAATTCTTCATGTTAGATCTGATTAATCTCTCTCTAGTAACAGGCTATGTACCACAGGCTTTTAAGGTTGCTGTCATCAAACCTTTGCTTAAAAAGCCACTTTTGATCCAGATGTGTTAGCTAACTATAGACCAATATCCAACCTACCATTTCTCTCTAAAATTCTGGAAAGACAGTTGCAAATCAATATGTGAACACTTACAACGGAATAATTTGTTTGAAATGTTTCAGTCAGGCTTCAGAGTGCATCATAGCACAGAAACAGCTCGAGTGAAAAGTTACTTCTCATAGCATCAGATAATGGACTAGTCTCTATACTTGTTTTGTTAGATCTAGTGCACCGTTTGACACAATCGACACAAAATTTTATTACAGCGTCTAGAACATTCAATTAGCATTAAAGGGACAGCACTGGACTGGTTTAAATCCTACTTATCAGATAGGTTCCAGTTGGTGCACGTCAACAATAACTCTTCTGAGGCGTACTAAAGTTATCATGGAGTTCCTCAGGGTTTCTGTCTTAGGACGATACTTTTCACATTATACTGCTTCCTTTAGGCAATATTATTAGGAAGCATTGTATTAACTTCCATTGTTATTCAGATGACACACAATTGTATTTATCTATGAAGCCAGATGAAACTGATCAGCTAGCTAGACTGCAAGATTGTCTTAAGGACATTAAAACTCTGGATGACTTTTAACTTCTACTGCTAAATTCAGACAAAACTGAAGTCATTGTATTTGGCCCAAACATCTTAGAAACTCGCTTTCAAAGCAAATAGTTACTCTGGATGGCATCACATTGGCCTCCAGTACTACTGTGAGGAATCTTGGAGTTATTTTTGACCCAGGACATGTCCTTTAACTCACACATAAGCAAGTCTGTAGACCTTTTCCTTTTTCCCCTGCGTAATATTGTAAAAATCAGGAACATCCTGTCTCAGAGTGATGCAGAAAAATTAGTTCTATGCTTTTGTTACTTCCAGGCTTGACTATTGCAATTCTTATTATCGGGTTTGTCCAAATAGCTCTCTCAAACATCTACAGTTGATCCAAAACGCTGCTGCGAGAGTACTGTCAGGAGTTAGCAAAAGAGATCATATTTCCCCTATCTTGCTTCTCTTCACTGGCTTCCCTGTTAAATCCAGAATATAATTTAAAATCCCTTCTTCTGACATATAAGCTCTTAATAACCAATCTCCATCATATCTTAAAGATCTGATAGTACATATTATCCTCGTAGAACTCTTCACTCTCAAACTGCAGGCTTACTTATTGTTCCTAGAATTTCTAAAAGTAGAATGGGAGGCAGAGCCTTCAGTTATCAGGCGCCTCTCCTGTGGAACCTGCTCCCAGTTTGGGTTCGGGAGGCAGATACCCTCTCTATTTTTAAGACCAGGCTTAAGACGTTCCTTTTGACAAATCTTATAGTTGGGGCTGACTGGGTGACCCACAGGGGTTCGGCTTGTGTCTTCATTTGCACAGCTGACTCCCTCTTGGACATCCCTTCGTTCTGCCTCTAGTCATGCTGCTATAGGCTGCTGGGGGACTTCTCTTGACGCACTGAGCCCTTCTCTATCTACCTTTACATTTAATATGTATACCGTTATTGCAGTACATTCACTCTGTTTCCCCCTGTGCTATTTCTCCGAGTGTCCCTGGTCCAGAGCTGAATGCTTTCAGATCTGCGGTCGATGTTCCACCAGCTGGTCCAGTCTCCATCATGTCCACTGTGGGATTGCTGCCGCTGACCTTCCTCCAGCCCTCTGCTTCCAGCTCCCTTTTTCCACCAGTCAACTCTGCATCGCCTTCACTATACTTGTATGCTAACTTACATACTGTTTGAATTTTACTGCTAGCTATATATTGGAGTAATGTTTAATGTCAGAGCCGTACATCATCAGAGTAAACTATGAGTCAGTTTTCAATGTTAGCTTATACTTTGTCTGTGTCACATATCCTGTCATGCCATGTATCCAAATGTGTGTTGTGTTTTCCTTGCTTTCCTACCCTCCCTCTCCTCCCATCCCTCCCCCTTGCCCTCCTCTGTCCTCTCAACCCGCCCGCCAGCAGGCAATGGGTCCCCCCTATATAGAGCCAGGTTCTGCTCGAGGTTTCTTCCCTTTTAAAGGGTGTTTTTCCTTGCCACTGTCACCTTTGGGCTTGCTCTGGGGGTCAGGCATATGGGTTCTGTAAAGCGTCTTGAGACGATTTGACTGTAATTGACGCTATATAAATAAAATTGAATTGAATTGCCTGACACATAGTCAGAAAAGATACTGCTGTGTTAACCAAGATAACCTGCTTGATTACTATACACTGTGGGTGGCATGGCAGTAATAGTTCTCCAACATTCTTTGCTCTCATTGTTGGTAATGTCCTGCTTTAGATGAAGAAATCAAAGGCATCATTGTCAGGGCATTGCCAAACCTCTCTGAAGAGATTCATTTGCAACTGATTTCTGGGCTTCAATCTTCTGGCTTCAAATCAAAGGAAGATTTGAAATATGTACAACAGAAGACATGGCATGACCTCTTACCTCTTATTCAGCTCTGTAGTTTTTGGATGCATTTAAATCAGGTAATGCAAACATGGCTCAGTGTGATTTCGGCTGAAATTAACCTTGTCACCAGGTACCACTGGTAAATTTTGGCTTTGTTCAATTTTTTTTTTACAAGCCACTGTCAGTTTGGCATCTTTTAACAATCATTCACTAATGCATTGCGTTTCTTTGTTTTAGAGAAAGGAGATATTCCCCTTAGATCTCACAGTGACACAAAGCTCCTGCCCACTCTCTAGCTCATCACCACTAGAAACCACTTTACCCTATCTAGCCTCTCATTCTGCCATCCATGTCAACATCTAACCTGTTCGGGACTAAGCAGCCCAGACAACAGAGGGTTTCCATCCCAGATTTCCAAAACATGGCAAGAAACTTTCCAAGTGCCAATGGGAATCACATGCCACTGCAAATCCGTTCAGTCATTGCCAATGGGAAAAGATCAATCCCTGCAGAGTGGTGGCAGATGGTAAGAGTGCTGGCAGATAAAATGAAGAAATATGAAGCAAACCCAACATGTTCCCAGCGTCTCACAGTTTGTCAGAAAATTTGTGAGGCAGTACCCCAGAGTTTTGCTGACGTTTTTGCAGATGGCTCCACTTATGGTAGACGGTTATACTTTGCCTCCTTTTCAGGTAAAAACTTGTATTGAGAACTTATAAACTGTGACATCAGCTTTGGCAACGCCACCAAATCCCAAGACACTCTGGATCCGGCTCTCTGTGCAAGAGGGGGCTGTGGTATTTCCAGTTTGAGAAATAAAAATAACCAGCCGAAGAAACGTCCTCTGTGCTTCCCTTGGTAGCTTTATTTTCTTTCTCCATCACTTGCTGAAACCGCCGGTACATCACCTTAATATGCTCAGGGACGCCTTCTGGTGAAAGCTTATAACTACAGAACACAACATTTTTTCCCTTTCCTTGAAGGCATCATCCTGTACATCGATCAAGTAAATTAAGCATTTTGTTTGAAAACAGCATCCTGTAACAGTAACACATGAAAAATGATAGTTTCAATAGGAATAACATCCTGTTGCCAAATGTGTATGAAATAACTGTTACGGTTTAACTGAACCCCATCTCAGGTAGTAACTATTTAAAACCTAAGTCTGAATACTGTTTGGCAATAACCCTATAACATGACGTAAACATTATACTATGTATGGAAACATGAAGTTACATTATCACATTCGGCAAGCACATTGAATGAGTTCTTTCACTTGTGTAAAGTCACCGTAAAAACATTTTAACATACAGTATCAGAACATTTCATATAAATCAGCATTCCATATTCCCTGTATCGCTTGTTTAACCCTCAATCGACTGAGTGGGGTCATTTATGACCCCAGCCATATGATTATATTTGCCGTTTTTATATCTTTTATCCGAAAAATGTTTCCTACCATGAATTGTCAATCTACTTGTCCTACAGCTGCTCATAGTTTTTTGTAGAGATCGGCCAATTGGTTGACAAGGATAATGGACATTTGTCTGGGGTCACTTATGACCCCAGAAAGATGTATAAGTTTTTCACTATTGTAGGCCTTAGTTTTATTTATTTATTTCTACCTCTAATTGCTATATTCAGTATTTTGCAGCTGGCAGACCTACATTTTTAGCCACAGCTGCCCTGGAGCAGACTGACTGGCTGCCAATCCACTCCTGCAACCCCTCTGACCACACCAACATTACACAGCATACACATTCATACACCAGTGTAAGTGGCAGCACTGGAGGTAAGGTGGGTAAAGTGTCTTGCATTGGACGAACGGCTCTGCCACCTGAGCCACAGCCACCCCTAATCTAAATACTTCTCTGTTATGTTACATTGCACACATACAGACAAGATGTTTGTGTAGATTTTGTTTTATGTACTTTTCATTTACCATTGAGGAAACAAAGGAATAAAGTTTTAAAAGAAGTGGCAGACACAGCGTGTCTAAATAAATGTTATTTGCGTTCTTACAATGCATCATATTGTTCATATGGTTTTACTTTAGCTCTGAGTCATAAATGATTAAAATCCATGAATAATTACAGAATTTAATTTTAGAATATCCATCTTAAAATGCAGTGGCGTGGAAAAGGTAAGAAAGCACAAAAAAAAGGCACTAAAGTAGACATATTCCCTGTGTAAAATATAGTGGGGTCATAATTGACCCCAGTCGGTCATTTTAGTCGCTAAAATAGCTTGGTCGCTTGAGGGTTAATCTCACGAAACCTGTCAACCACTGTTGTGTCGGCTGCAATCGCATTGCTGCCCTCTGCTGGTAGAAGGCGGTACTGCACCCGCTTCTCCGCTCAGGTGGAGCTTGTTCCTGCCTTTGTGCATGCCTTTCTTCTTGAAACATACTCAGAGCTGTGAACGCCGAAACACGAGGGAAACAACTTCAAAGCTGGGATCTTCACAAAAGCTCATGCTACACAAACTCGCAAATAAACTCTGAAGGACTGCTGGTAAGAGACTGATTTTAATTGTGCGCTGGTAGATGTCTATTTCAACATGATATTGCCATGTCAAAGTTTGTTTGAACACCATGCGAGCTCCAGATTGCCAAAGACTAAGGGTTGGTGGGGTTTGGTGTGGATTATTTGAATTGTTTGGATGATTGCTTAGTGGATGGTTTATCTTTCATGGATGATTGTGTGTTTCACTGGGGAAGGAAAAAAGTTAACTTACCTGTGCTTTTCTATATAAGTGGGTAACTGTGGTTTTGATAACGTCTGGTATATTTGCCTGTGGGGTACTAATTTTTTACATTTAAACTGCTCTGCATTTGGCCTTTTCGAAAGCTTCACTGTAAAAAAAATTAACTGTAAATTACAGTAATTTACTGGCAGCAGAGTAGCCAGCTAATTGCTGTAAATTTACTGCAGTATTAGAGATCAAAAAAAAAATCTATACGTGAATATGTTTTGTAAGTGCTGGAGAAACATGAGAACTCTGCCTTATCAGAGTAAAGTTGTCTCCAGATCTCCACTAAGTTAAGGTCTTTCATAAATTTTCAATCGTTTTTCTTGAGTGTTTTTAATATCTCTAGTTCAGGATTGTTGATACGAATCTATTCTACTTTCTGACCATGCTCCAGTAATCTTATTCATTCAAATTCCCAACTTTTACTCCCAATGAACTTCATTTCGATTCCAAACACAATGGCTGAAATCAAACGAATTTGTTGAATTTCTTGATGGCAAAATAAGAGATTATTTTCACTTCAATACAAATCAAACCAGTGCATCAATTAAATGGGAAGCATTTAAATGCTATATAAGGGGGAAATAATAAGTTATACCAGGAATAAATCTAAATTACATTTGAATAAATTAAAGGACATTGAAAAACAAATAAAGAATTACAAGATCACCTATATCACTAAGATAATACTGGAAAATATAAAGAGCTTCTTTTATTGAAATCTGAATATAATGAACTCACCACAAACAAAATTGCTACTAATTTGCTATGGTTGAAACAATCCTACTATGATCAGGGTGAGAAAGCGGGGAAACTCCTGGCCTGGAGACTGAAAAAATACAAACAAATAGAGCTATTAACTTAATTTTACTTGACAATGGAGAGAAGGTTGTGGACCCAACAGGAATAAACAAAGCTTTTGCCAAATTCTATGAAAACTTGTATGAATCCCAATATCCTGAAAAACCAAACGCACAGAATCAGTTCCTAGACCAACTCCAATTTCCAACCCTGCCTGAAGGGACTAAAATATTCTTGATCAAAAGCTGAGTGTTGTGGAACTTAAAGAGGCACTTATTCATATGAATAGTGGCAAGGCTCCCGGGCCTGATGGGCTCCCAATAGAAATTTACAAAAGATTCTCAGATAAATTATTACCTCATCTGCTTGAAATGTTTAATGAGTCCTATGAAATTGGCATCCTTCCACTAAGATTGGCAACCATTTCTGTTCTTCTGAAACCGGGTAAAAATCCAACAGAGCTGGGTTTATATCGCCCTATATCACTTATGTCCTGTGACACGAAATATTGTGTAAGGCCCTGGCTCGGAGAATTGAATCACATATTCCAAAGTTAATTCATAATGATCAAAATGGATTTATTATAGGCCGCCAGGCCTTTCATAATATTCGGCGACTTCTGAATATACTTTATGAAAAGCAATTCGCTGTTGACCACGCCTTTCTGTCATTAGACGCTGAAAAGGCGTTTGACATAATAGAATGGAATTACCTTTTCGAAACCCTTAAAAGATTTGGTCTGGAGAAAACTATTTGAGATGGATTCAGTTACTGTACACAGAACCAATTGCTAAAATCGTAACGAACAGTCAAATGTCAACACCTATAAAACTCAGCAGATCCACCCGGCAGGGCTGTCCCCTGAGCCCGTTTTTGTTCCTTTTTGCAATCGAGCCACTTGCAATGGCTATACGCAACTCATCTGAAGTGACTGTTATTAAAATTGCAGAAAGGGAACACAGACTGTCTCTTTATGCAGATGACATTGTTTTGTTTCTAACCAACCTGGAAAATCTGTTAATGCAGTGAATGATATTTTACAGAGTTTTGGCCAATTCTCAGGGTACAAAGTTAATCAGAAGAAGAGCTCACTGTTACTTTTGAACAAAAATAATCCTCCTATTCAAACACAGTTTACTAATACCTACGAAGGTTTCACATATTTGGGAATCCAGGTTAATCCTGACATAAAGAAAATATCTATCAATTATGACCCTTTGGTAAAAAAAGTTTTGGACTCACTGGAAAGGTGGGAAACAATGCCGATATCCATGATGGGCATATAAATATTATTAAAATGGCGATCCTTCCAAAATTCCTTTATCTTTTTCAATCAATTCCCTTACACCTTCCTTTATTTTATTTTGCATCACTGAACAAAAGGTTTACAAGATTTGTCTGGAATAATAAACGTCCCAGGTTACATCTTTCTCTTCTGTACTTACCATATGACCGAGGGGGCTTAGACTACCCAACATGAAACTGTACTATTGGTCTGCTCGATTATGTGCCGCTACTTCTTACTTTTCACTAACTGATACCCCATCATGGATAAATATTGAAAATAACACAATACAAATGTCCTTGAAATCCTATATTTACTCAGCTGAGACTAAACAACTGCTGAAGAACACAAAAAATCCATGTGTCAGAAACACAATATTAGTGTGGCATCAGGCGCATGCTGCTTTGAATGAGAGGTCTAAGCTCTCGGCTCTGTCACCAATATGGGGCAATAATTCATTTAAACCTGCTCGTGCTGATATGGGCTTTAAAATATGGATGAACAAGGGATTGTGTACAATTGGGGACTTACATAGTGAAGGAGTACTGATGTCTTTTGAACAGTTAACAAAGAAATGCAACTTACCCAAGAAACATTTTTTTTAAATATCTCCAGATTAGGAGCTTTATTATTCACTCTTTGAAGACAACTACAGCACCCCCTCTGTCCACTATAGAGAATATGGCTGTTAACCATCACCAAAGTAGAGGTCTACTTTCCAAATTTTACAACATACTACTCACCGCCTCATCAGAAAGCAGCTTGTCCTATCTACAAGCCTGGAGGTCCGATATGCAAACAAACATTTCTGTTGAGGATTGGAATAATTCATGTTTACAAGCACAAAAACAATTAACACAAGATTCAGATTACTACAGTACAAATGGTTATTTAGAACATACATCACACCCGTAAAACTCCACCATTTTAACTCTAATATCCCTGATCTTTCAGTTAAATGTGGAAAGGAAACAGGGACACTTTATCATTGTATGTGGCAGTGTGAGGAACTTCAAATATTTTGGAAGGAAATAACAAATACAATCTCTGATCTAATTGGGTGTAAATTACCTGTGGATGGCAGACTTTGTATATTGCATATACTCCCTGATGGGTTCAAATGTAATACAAAAATAATGAAGCTTGTGAACTTTTGTTTGGTGCAAGCAAAATATGTGATTGCATTGAAATGGAAGTATACAGAGAGACCTGCAATGAGCCAGTGGATTAAACTGATGACCAGCAACTTGGCACTGGAGAAACTGACGTATATGACCAAAGGAAAACTGGAGGACTTTAAAGAAATTTGGTAT
Organism: Acanthochromis polyacanthus; assembly: GCF_021347895.1. Lineage (NCBI taxonomy): Eukaryota > Metazoa > Chordata > Actinopteri > Pomacentridae > Acanthochromis > Acanthochromis polyacanthus. The sequence goes on along the minus strand of NC_067115.1, from coordinate 40,062,838 downwards.
CCCTTTTTGTGTCTGATGAGAAACAGTAATTTGTAAAAACTTAAGAAATTGAGTGATGAGTGAGGTTTGGGGAGGGGAGTGGGAGTACTTTTTTGTTTGTTTTGTATTGTATGTCTATCATGTTTGTTTTTCCTTTGTGAAGAAAATTTAAAATTTCAATAAATATATATTGAAAAAAAAAGCTGGAGTCAGTAAGATGGAGAGGAGAACCGACTTCGCCAGAAAATTTGAATGAGCACAACTGCCAGGTCCCTCCCCCTCCTCCTCCTCTGCCAGTGACAGAGCATTTGCGGAGCTGCGAAGCGTCTGCACGAGCAATGATTGACAGTTGATGTCAATTCTCCTCTGGCTCTGATTGGTTGTTTGAGTTGGGGGCAGTGGATTTGCTGATGGTTTTCTGTATAAACCATCAGCAGCTTCACATTACAGTAGCGGAGTGATTAGGCTACCCCCACCCCCAGTCTCCCCGCAGGAGGAGATCCCTTAGTGCTGATGATTTCATTGCAGAGATCAGTTCATCTCTGCTTGTGGGTTTGGCCTCACAGCGAATGTGGCGATCGTATCATTCTTTAAAGTTATTTTTCTTCATACTATTATTTTTCTTAGGCTGCCTGTGTTCCACGAGCGCATATTCATAATTGATCTTTACATAATTTTATTATTTTTGATAAGTGTAGTACCTATATAAATTTTCACGCGGCTAGTGAAAGATCTTCTTCAGCTAAGAGTTACTCTTGGAAACACATTCTTCTTTCACATCGCTCTTAAGAGGCTCCTAAGAAGATCTTAGCACTGAGAGCTTCTTAACCAATCTGGGAAACGCGGCTTGTGGTTGTGACAGAGAAAGCGCTGCAGCTTCCAGCTCAGGCTGCGTCTTGGCTCATTTGCATGCTGGTGGGGGAGGGGTGTGTGCATGCGTGCTGCGCAGCCTGTGAATAACACAGACTTAGGTGAATACACAGAGCAGAGGAGCAGAGAAATGAGAGGGCTGATACTTTGTGTATGCTTTTCGGAGGATTTTTCCGCTATGGCAGATAATTTTGTCAACTTGTAGAATCTGTAAAATTTTGATTTCAGGGGACAAGACATTTATTTATGGGGTGCTGCCCCAACGTAGAGCCGGCCTCGGCCGAGAGCGATTGTGTCAAACCGGAGTGGAAAGCAAACAAAGAAACAACGTGAGAATCCGGTCAAATTTCATAATAAAACGACAGCTCGGAGCACTGACCCAGTGGAGCCAGAGAAAAATAATACCTTGAAAATAAAACAATTAAAAATCGTCACAGTGACACAGTGTTACATGATTCCGATCAAAGACAAGGGACGGGTGCTGACCGGTGCGTAACGAGTCAGGGATGACCTGGTGTGAAAAAAACCGGTGTGCATCGCTGTGCAGTTGAGAACAGCGGAGTTTCCTCCTGTGGTCAAGATGTACATAGCCAACTGTAAACTTGCCACCTTCTCATGGTGCATTTCATTATTATAAACTTCAACCCAAAGCTGTCTGTCCTCAGACTGTCCTGACCTGTTCGTCCACATCACACAGGGACATGGAGCTGCTTGTGTCATTGGTTACTGAGTTTTATTAATCAGGGTGCATCAAATCAGTTTATGTTATGTGATTTAAGAACAGTAGTTAAATAGCCTAGAGTTTACTACAGTACTGTATATTGTATGTCCTCCTGCTCACAGATTCCACCTGGTGGCTGTTTGAGCACATTGTGGCTTCTCAGGAAAATGCAATTGAGCCTCCACTAAAAAGGGATTCACAGGTGAATCTCCTAAGAGTCATGCATGAAACACGCAATATGGAAGTATTTGGTTCCGACCTATAAATCCGTCCAGAAGAGGAACAAGCCGGAAAGAAGATTGGTTCCGGTTTGGTCAGAGGAATCAATTCACTGCCTCCAGGACTGCTTCCACAGTACAAACTGGGATTTGTTCACAAATGTTTACACGGATATTGATGAATTAACTGATGTTGTTTCATCATACGTTTCTTTTGTGAGGCCTCCATCATTCAACAGAAAGAAATTTTCCTCTACCCCAATAATAAGCCATGGGTGACCAAAAGTGTCAAATCTGTGATTAATCAGAGGAATATCTGTTTCACTCAGGGTGACACTGCTAGATATCGGGATCTTCAAAAACAGCTTAAAAAGGAACTTAAACTTGCCAAATGTAAATATAAGGACAAGGTTGAGAGCATGCTTCGGACAGGCAGCTCTCGGCCTGCTTGGGAGGGGGTCAAATCTGTGATGGGGATGCAATCAAAGCCATGTCTCCCTTAATGGAAAGTCTGATCTGGTGCTCTCAAATGAACTGAACAACTTTTACAACCGTTTTAACAACTGTGATTTTAGTGAGGAATTGTCAGTTTTTAAAAATGCTGGCTCCTCACAGAATAATGTTGTTGACAGGAGCAAGGTGTGTAAAATGTTCCGTGGAATTAAGGAAAGAAAAAGCCCTGGTCCGGATGGCATTGGAGGGCGTGTTCTTAAGAACTGTGCTGATCAGCTGGCAGACATATTTACTTTCATTTTTTTGTTGTCTCTCCAACTTCATAAGGTCCCATCAATTTGGAAGAATTCCACTATTGTTCCAGTTCCCAAGTCTGCATCCCCCAAAGCACTAAATGATTTTAGACCTGTGGCATTAACTTCTCTTGTTATGAAATCATTTGAAAAAATTGTCAAGGAGATGGTTATGATCTATGTTCAAGAGAACCTGGATCCACTGCAGTTTGCTTACAGGTCAGGCAGAGGTGTTGAAGATGCATTAGACACCCTTTTAAATCTTGTCTTAACTCATCTTGAGGGAACCAAGACTTTTGCCCGTCTTTTATTTATTGACTTTTCATCTGCTTTTAACTGTATACAGCCACACATTTTAGCAGAAAGACAAAGGGACTTTCATTGCATTGATCCTGGCCTAATAGCTTGGCTTATGGATTTTTTAACAGAAAGACCACAACGTGTGAGGGTTAACGGTGTTTTGTCAGACACCCTCATCTCCTCCACTGGATCACCTCAGGGCTGCATCCTTTCTCCTTTACTGTTTGTTTTATACGCAAACGAGTGTCGTAGCCAACATGTGGGGTGTCACATCTTGAAGTTTGCGGATGACTCAGTAATTGTGTCCTTGCTGAGTAGTGATGACCCTGACCATGGCCCTGTATTGCAGGAATTCACTGACTGGTGTTCCACATCCCTGATGCACATCAATGTGTCTAAGACTAAAGAAATGTTTATAGACTTTATGAAACATCAGTCAGTCTTCCCTGCTCTTGTCATCAAGGATCAAGCCGTCGAGCGGGTCCGTACTTATAAATATCTTGGCACTAATATTGATGACAAGCTGTCTTTCGACTTTCATGTCGATGCTGTTCGTAGAAAGGCGCATCAACGCATTTACTTTTTTAGGAAATTGCAGAGTTTTAAGGTTGATAGTACTCTTATGAAAATGTTTTATTCTTGTTTTATTGAGTCTGTTTTAATCTTTTCTTTTATTTGCTGGTACAGCTTACTTTCACTTAAAAACAAAAACAAATTACAGAGTATAGTGAGAGTATGCAGCAAAATTGCAGGTATTAACCTCAACAATCTCTCTGATGTACATAAGCTCAGAACCTTAAATAAGGCCCACACACTCCTCACTGACCAGAGCCACCCCTTGGTTGGTGAGTTTGTGCTGCTCCCGTCAGGCCGCAGGTATATCCTGCCAAGATGCAGGACAAATAGACTTAAACATTCCTTTGTCCCTACTGCAATTGTCCTGCTAAATAAGTGACTGACTAACCCGTTTGTGCTATCCATTGTTGTTATTATTGTCTGTGCTTGGTACTCTGCGATGCGATTGTTGTTGACTTGCTCTGCTGGCTGTATAGTGATTTGCCCCACGGGGATAATAAAGATTCCTTGAACCTTGAAGTAGTACCATCTGTATGTAGGTGAAAGTGTGAGACCTGCTGACCTTTGAATGAACTCCAGCGTACAAGCCGCCTCATCCTGGTACTGCAGGTTAAAGTTGTAATATGACGCAAAAAGCACTGCAAGGCCAGACACAAAGGTGGTCCCCTCACACACCACCTGGCCCTCAATGCTCAGCATCCAGTGCCGAGTATCACCTGAAACACATAATTTAGGATTTCATATATTTCCAATAAAGAACAATGAAAGATTAATGGTTATGACTGGTAGCATTTGATACAATATACTTAAAGCACATACCAACCAGTATCAACCGAGGACTGGCAGGCAGGGTAAGTGCCTCTTCGACATCAACAGCTGATGCACCTGCCTGCAGAAAAAAAATTTATTTTTGAATTCTTACCTTGCTCACAACACATGAAGTACCAGGTTTTTCTTGCCTACCTATAAAAGCCAGAGAGGGGTCAAAATGGTCCCTGATTTTAAATGTGCAACTCAACAGCCACTGTTGGCCCTTCTTTTCATTTGTAAATGCAGCCGATACCTTCCAGCTTGTGGGTTCATGCATACCTCTTAGGGGGAGGGGGAGGCTTGAAAAGAGCCAGGAACTACTTAGAGATTTCCTCCCCAGTATGGCAGAGAAGATTCTTTCCAAACACAATGAATTTCTTTCGTCATGGGGGTTTGGGGGCCAGAGTGTGAGGGGAAGGAAGGCACTTCAGTGCAGGAGGTAGCCTTATAAAAAGGGCACCTCAAACCTCCCCTCAGCAGAAGGATTGATTTTGTGGCACAGAGAAGAGCGAATACAAGTAAAGCAAAGACGCTGAAATTGTACAAATTGGAGAAGGCTTTGGAGAGAAGTTTGGGATAAAGTTCTGGGTGGCGTGTGACCTGAAGACAAAATATGTTTGCAACATGATCCCCTATCTTGGGAAAGACCCCAGCCGTGCCAAGGGAGTGAGAGTGGGAGAAGACGTGGTGATGAAGCTGATGGAGCCGTTTCTGGACAAAGGCAGAACGATAACAACAGATAATTTCTTCACGTCTCTGGCACTCGCCCAACAACTCCTCCGACGGAATATCACCCTCCTTGGCACAATGAATAAGATTCGTCGGGAGCTGCCCGGATCAGCCAAGCAGACTTTGGGCCGTCAGCAATACAGCACCCAGGTGTTTTCTACATCTGAAGCAGCACTGACAGTGTACACCCCAAAGCGCAAGAAGATCGTGTGCATCCTTAGTAGCATGCATGGCGTTGTGGAGACTGCCGACACTGGCATGAAGAAGCCAAATACAGTGACAGACTACAACACCATGAAATGCGGAGTCGATGTGATGGACCAGATGGTGCGGGAATACACGGTGCGCACAGGGACACGGCGCTGGCCTGTCGCTGTGTTTTACAACATGCTGGACATTGCAGCGCTGAATGCACACATCCTGTACCAGGCATGCACTGGCGTGAAGGAGAGACGGGTTGACTTCCTAGTGGAGCTGGCAAGTGAGTTGTCACACTCCCATGTGGGAGCCCAGAAGGCCAGCGTGGAGACCCGCCTTCGGCAACAACCTGCCACACCAGAACCTGGGAAGCATGCGAAGTGCCAGGTCAAAAGGCATTCCAACCGCAATCATGCCACTATGCGCTGCGCTGACTGCTACAAGCACACCTGTGGCAGTTGCACGAAGGAGGTGGTTCGGAAGGGCCACGACTGTGCAGTATAGAGGACATGGGGTGTATTTGCAGCATAGGCCACATTTGTGTGTTTTCTATATTTCATAGCTGTGATTTCAAAGCTGACAACTCTTGTTTGAATTCTGTGCATCACCAATAAATCACAGGAAGAAATGAAAAACAAACTGTGTCGACCTCTTACTTCAGTTTCACAGTTGATACTGATTCAGTGTTAAATTTTCTACAGGCAGCACTTATAGCGCCCTGCAAAAGTATTCACCCCCCTTCAATTTTTTGACCTTGTGTTAAATGTCTTACTTCAAACAAAGATATAAAATTGGCAAATCATTTAGTTTTTATCTCATCTGACCAGAGAATCATCTTCCACATATTGTGTCCCCTTATTGGCTTCTGATAAACCTCTTTGGATTTTCTTACAAAATGTCTGTCTTTTTGCCACTCAGTCATAAAGGTCAGATTTGGGTAGTGACAACTAAGAGTTGACCTATTGACAGTTTCCTCCACCTGAGCTGTGCATCTCTGCAGTTCATCCAGAGTCATCCTGGATCTCTGGGCTTCTTCTCTGATCATTGCTTCCCTTGTCTGACCTGTAAGTTTAGTAGGACCGTAGTGTTTTGATAGTTTTGCATTCATTTCTCTTACAGGCCATTGGGACCATTACAGACCAACTACATTTGTTCTGAGATTGGATTACACTCAGGTAGACTCTATTTAGTCATTAGCTCAACATTTGATCATTGAGGAAACCATCAGACAACTTCTGAAGCCACTATGAGAAAAGGGGGCGAATAATATTGCACATCCCACTTTTCAGTTTTTTATTTCTAAAAAAAGTTTAAAATATAGTATAAATTTCATTCCACTTCACAATTGTGTCCCATTTGATGTTGGTTCCTCACAAAACATGCCAATTTTAGAACTTTATGTTTAAAGTATGAAATTTAAGAAAAAGGTCAATGAATTCAAAGGGGGTGAATACTTTTTCAAGGCACTGTACATATTATATCGAATATTGTTTGCATACACAGAACCCACAAATGCACTGTAAGAAATATCTTTTATTTTTCTAACAATGAAATACACACACTAATAAAATGTGCAAACTCCCCAATTCTCGTGTAAAGTGATACTTTACATCCACAACAAAGTTTTCTCTTCTGAAAATGGTATTTTGTGTCGAACTGACACAAACTATCACATGAAGAGACTTTTATGAGCATCAGTTGAACATTGGTGTGTGTGCTACACTGCCCCCTCTGTTTGGGCCACATTCCTGCATGATGCATTGCGTAGTGGCTGCATTTACAAATGAAAGGTGGCTGCCTGTAGGACAACAACTTGTTTATTCAAAAGCACAGGACCATTTCGGCCCCTCTCCGGTATTTGTAAGGGGATGGACCAAATCGGCCCCTGCTTGGTACATCTAGTGTTGACCTAGTCTAGCAGAAATGGCTATGGAATCCCACAAATTGACACATTTCCCACTGAACAGGAAAAGTCCATTCCATTTCATCAGCTTACAGATATAAACAAAACAGTAACATGATACAAAAGTCAAAAAATAAAGAAATCCTCCCAACCTGATTTGACTAATTTGATGACCTGGCCGTTTGATAATGTTCCAATTACATTCAAAACAAAAACTGTCCTGCCCTAGGATTCCACAACCATTTCACCTGGACTTAAACGCAACAGCCTCTTAAAAAAGCATGACACACATGCAAGATGTCAGCCACATGCATCCAGCATGTCTTTGGACCATTGCCTGTGTCTTGGCTGTGCATGTCCTATGAAATGAACATGGTGAAGTAATTATTGATAAGCACTGAGTACCTACAAGCAGAAATACACATAGGCAATGCAAGCAATGTCACACAGCAAGCATTAATAAAAGACAAGTGCACTTAAGAGAAAGTAACTTACATCAGCTTGAAGGAGAAGTCCTTCCTTGTCCTCTTTGAAGTGGGCCAAGAGAAGTGGCACAGTGGAGGAGGCTACATCAACTCCCTCTCCTGGCAGGGCAGACTGGACATCTTTGTTGCTTGCCTTCCGCTTCAACAATTCAACAAGTGGTGCACCCCACTCAGCAAGTGACTGCTCCAGCTGTCTGCGGGCATCTTTCTCCGTCAGAAGTTTGAAATGTGTCAGCATGCTGCTTGGAATGAAAAGAAAAGGCCAAGCTTTTTTTCAAATCCCCAATGGTAGGGGCTGGGGTGGCATTTATCATGTGACATTGCAGAATGTACGTTGACTTCATCAGTTGATTCACTTCTCCTCTTTCTCCACCGGCTACATTCTCTTGTAAGAAGAGCTCCACCATCCTGTTCCTTTCTTCTTCAAGATGCTCACGGGTATCACCAGGTGCTATATCTGGTTGCCAACTTGTACAGCCATACATGTCAGTGTACCCTCTCTTTCATGTGCTACTTTCTGCTCTAGAAGAACGGCGGTGTGCCAAGTAGTTGCCCCTATTCAGGTGCTCTATGCGGCTTTTCAGCTGCACCAGAAGTGATGCGTACTTAACGCCTGATCCTTCTGTATCTGTATCTTCAAAGCTCTTTGGATACTGCCTGACTATGTTACGACATAGACTGACACTGTGCTCTGGTGGGGTTGGCCTCAATCTTTCGTATTTCATCAGCAAGAATTAGAATCATTTGCCGGCAATGAGCAGGGTCTCTGTTCCTTTTCAAGGGCCAATTGAAGTGCTTCTGGCATATTGCCCCACTGAACCTCAAATGTCTCTGACCAGGTGATGGATGCGAGAGATCTCGTGGTGGAACTTGATGTGGTGGAACTTCTTGGGGTGGTTGGGGCTGAGGAGCTTGATAGTGAGCTGGAGTCATTGGCGGGGCTCGATGACAGGACTGAACGGTTTGGAGTGTGGCCCTCTGGCTCTGAAATACAAGGCACTAAGTACAGAAAAGTACACAAAATATTAATAGGATAAAAATATCACGAGGCAAACCGACTCTCCAAAACATATCTAAGGATATATACTAGTACTAGTCCAAGTAGTTCTTGTTCAAACCTTAACCAACTGTTTAATAGTAGGTGGATTTTGTGCAAAATTGTTACACAGCAGATAAAAGAACCAAATTTGTTACACATGTCCTTTAAGGGTGGTCAGAAAAGTGATCCCAAATGACTTAAAAATAATAATGAAGAAAGTCGATTGAAATTGGCCTATGTTTTTTAAGCTACAGTGGCACACTGAAGTACACGGTCCAACACCAGTCACATTTGTTAATATTTTAGTATGTCCTTTCATGGGAAAACACAAGAAATGACACTTTGGAACAATGTGAAGTGGTCAGTGTACAGTGTAACAGGGCAAATTTACTGTCCTGGAAAATAACTCAGAGCCACTGGCAACAAAAGCAAGTACACTAAAAAAGCTGCAGTGCGCCGATGGGTTACGACTTGCAGTGACTGTTTAAAAATGTATTTAATATGTTTAGTCAGTATACTCTCTACCGGTGTTGTCAAATGTTTATTACTCTGTGGGGAAAATTCCACACCATGGCCTCCCTACTTAATACTCAGGTTTTTTTCTTATATTTTCATTATTTTTGCTAGACTATTATCTTTTTGCACACACAGTATCATATTTTGGACTACTTATTTTCGTGTACACTATGATTTGTTGTTTCCACTTGTTTTTATCTGCCACGTAACAATTAAGCTTTCTATCAAGGATAAGTCCCCTTCAATTAATGGCAACTAGCCTTTACTCTGATCTTAATGATCTGTCAGTGATCTGAGACATTAATGAACATCTTCCAAAGAGTCCATGTACTTAGACACATTACCTAATTTCCAAGCACTGAGGATTTTCCTGCACTGAATTGGCCTGAGCAATTCTGAGATGTCCTCCTCTCTTACATATTGTAGATCCTCTGTACTTTCCACACCACAGTGTTCTATTAGCCTCTTCAACAACTGGTCCACTGTCTACCTGGGAAGAGTTTGCAAAATCTGTAGAACATCTCCCCTGATCTGCTCCTCTATGAGGGGAAAGAGTGGTAAAGAACCACGACAGGTAAGTCACACATGCAATTGTAGGATCAACCAGGCATTATCAACAGTGGAACATGACAAGAACAGATTTAACACCTTCACAACCACAACCACAGTGGAGATGAGGCTCCCCTTTTGAACAGTGAAGCAAGAGGGACACCAGGACACCACGCCAGATGTGGGACATGTCTGGCATGGGGCACGAAGCATCAAGTCAGCAGGAAGCGAGGCCGAGAGCTGACTTTAAAGGATTCCCCCCAATACAGACCTCCAGGATGTGTATTGGACCTGTCTTAGCAAGAGACTGGCTCAAAATACCCAAGTACCACCAAGCCTTCAAAGGAACCAAATTGAAGACAATAAAATTCTGACTGATTCCTGAATCACAGAAGAGGGGAAGCTCAGAAACCTGGAGAAACACTTCAAAGACATTCCATTCACAAACAAAGGAACCCTGGACTCATCTCAAAGCTAACAAAGACAATCATCTCCTAATTCTGGACAAAACTCCTTTTATGTACATCCATTTCACCAAACAAGTGAACTTTTCAATGACTTTGTGATTAATCTACCTCTTGTCTTACCTTTAATATTTTATTCCTCCTGATTAGTATCAATGTAATAATTTTTAACATGTCTGCCGATCCAGCCCGATCTCACAAGGATTCGTGAAACTGTCACGTAAATTTTTGTTTCGGTTTCGTGCGCACCAACACGATTTCGTCATTTTTTTCGTGCCGCTCACAACGAAATGCACACCAATGTATTTTAAACCACGGACTTTTCGTGCCACTCAGAACGTATTTCAAACGAATGGGTATATTGTATTTTTAATGTAAAAGCGTTTCGAATCCAACGCTATATTTTGCATTACATCATCCCTAACATTAACCCTAACCATAACCCGGTGGTACACTTACCAATTTGCATAGGAATTTAAAGAATGTCCGACGGCTGCAAACGCGATTCTAAGACTGTCCGACGGCTGCAAACGCGATTACACAAACAATATACGCCGATGGACAGCTTAGATTGTCATGAATCCGCCGGTATAAACCACTTTCAGATGTGATTACCACAGCGGGTTTCGTTGTGAGCAACACGAAAAACATTTCGTTGTGAGCGGCACGAAAAAAATGACGAAATCGTGTTGGTGCGCACGAAACCGAAACAAAAATTTACGTGACAGTTTCACGAATCCTCGTGAGACCGGGTTGGCCGATCACATATGAGCATGTTTGGTACCATTTTAATCAGCTATCTATCAGTAATGCTCCTAGATAAACCATGTTCAACAAATTTTAATATTTTGGAAAGTTACAGAAATTTCCTGAAAATGTAACTCTGTGGGACATCTGGACCTCAGCCTTCCCTGACAGGGGATGTACCAGACCCCTGCTGAGTTAATGATATGCAAAGGCACCCCTTTAAAAGACCACATCTGAAACCACCATTTTGAGTCCTCCATCACTCTGAGTCCTCCATCACTCTGAGAGTTCTTTTGAGTTCTCCTGAAAGCAACACCCTGAGTCCTCTTGAATTTTGCTCCACCCTGTCCACCGTTGTTCCGACCCACATCAACCAAGGCCGACCGGACCATCCACCAAGGCAGCATCATCATCATCATCACGGCACGCAAGTACCTTTCAGTCACTGGAACATGGTGCAATTTTCTCAAATGATCTTTTCAAAGATAATATTTACAGGCTAACAAATTAGCCCACTATCAAATTGACAGCTGCTTTCAGGTGTGGTCTATTTACCCCTTTTCCCTCAGAATATCATATCTCAAGTGTAATATTAATCCCAGTGTTACATTGAAATATTGTGTTCTCTTCCTTCCTTTTTCCCATCATTCACATCTCACCACCTTATTCGTTTTGTGTTGTTGTTGTTCGTCTTAATGTGTGTTATTATTGTTGTTATTGTTTAGCTTAGTTTAATAAATGTACATAAATATAAGTTCAGTGCCTCAATTGTTTTGTTGTTCACATCTTGGTCCCTAACTTGTATAGATTCCAGCTACCTCAGTTTTATACATAACCTTTCAAGCTAAATAATTCCCCTTATGGTTCCTGAAGCTCTTCTTGACAGCGCAACAAGAAGTGTTTCATAGGCTAATTATTATATTTGTCTAATCTAAATACTTCGCTGGTCGAATATCAGGTAGACTATATAATAATTCTGTATAAAAACCTTAACCCCATTTGAGCAAACATTAACCCCACATTGATATTGGTGGAGAAACATTATTTTAATCTTACGGTTATAATTGGTGGAGAAAACCCTTACAAACAATTTAAACATATATATCAATGTATATCAGAAATCCTACACAATACTCTGGTAAAGGGTAATGGTCTAATAGCTTGTCCTGACTAATGCAGAGGTATTTTTTGTGGATTCCAGACAATAAACACCTTGATCAGGCAAGCACACTGATGGACATCGCTCTGTGATAAAATGCACTGCGGATTCCTGATGAATAAGAATCATCTTGATTCTACCAAACACAATACACTCATCTACTCGTTCTATAGTGACAAACATGTTTTCCTTGTAACATGTACCCTTCACGGTGACGCTATGTGCCATGACTGTGTTCTCAGAATGAAAGTCAAAATGGGCAACTGACTCTCTGATTTCATCATTGTAATCAACTGAATAAAACACAGTCCCCCTTTCCACTACCACGTCTGGTGAGAAGAGGCTCCCCGCACCCAAAAAAGCTTGGAGGAGCTGATGTCTTTCTACAAGAGTTAAGTACAAGTTTTAAAGTTATGTAACTTTCTTGCACACTGTTTGAAATATGTGTGCTTGCTCTCAAACCTGAGCATCCAGAGACAGATGAGGGGCCCACAGCAGACTATGAGTTCTGGATAGTGCATGATATAGTGATGCTTGGGTTTTAGTGGCTGGTCAGGAAAGGTCAACATTCTAATATGTAAATATTCCTCAATCAGGACCCTCAAGTAGGCTAGCTGACCTGTGGTTATGGCTGGAGCGCAAATGAGCTCAACAATCTGGCGGAGTTGTAATACCAGTTGCCATACCTCATTCTCAGCTGGGCAATCAATTCTGTGTCCCACTAAAAGAGGCAAAACACGAAGGAAACACCAGTTCTGTATAGCATGGCCACTAAGCTTTTCACTACCAGGGTTAACCTCACAAGGTTTGTCATTTGCATCATTACCAAGGTATTTGAATTTATTTATCCTTCTGTTCAAATCTAAATAGCTGAAGTGCTTCTCCTTGGTGACAAGATGTTTTAGGTACAGCGCCAGGTCATAAGAAACAACACCCTCAAAAAGGTCATGACTGAGGCATGGTGGTAAGCCTGGCTGAGCAACATGAAAGTAAGTGAGGTCATTCAAGAGAGAGTCAAATTTGATTTCAAATTGTACATTTGACTCATCATCTTTGTTCTGTAAATGTTCATTGTAAGACTGTGGTGTCCTGGTCGGCGTTTTGGAAAGAGGCTCTGACTGAAAAGTCTATCAATTTCACAGAATCTGCAAAAGTGCACACTTCTGCTGAAATTTTCCACAAATCCCCCAATGTTGTGTGAGCCAAGATTGTCACTGCAAATGGCACACAATGTTCCTTTATGCACCTGACCATCAGATATTGTAACACCGTTGATCTCAAGGTCCTTCAAGTCATTGACCAGCCTGCCAAAGACCAATTGGCCAAAGTACTTGAAATCCTGCTCTCTACAAAGGAGCACAAGTTGCATTTGATCAATCCTGGAGCGATTATGAGGCAACACATCTGCAAGGCTAAGATAGACTCCAAGGACTTTGTGTTTTCTCTTTCCAGATCCTAGAGATTCACCACTTCAAATGCATCCTGATAGAGGATTAAGCCTAATGACAAGGTCTCCGCTTTGAACAATGGATTGTCTGAAACAGTCCGACCATCCCAAACATCCTGAATGATGTCTTTGTTTTGGACGTGGGCATGTGTGTTTTTGCACTGACAAGTGTATTCACTTTAAACTGCACAATTTCCAGCACCCCAGCCCAGTGCTCCACCTAGTATGGCTGAACTAAAATCTCTACAGCAATTAAAGAAGGAGAGGACGACTGCTAAACAGCGTTTTTCAAGGTTGGCAAATAATCTCCTAAAGCAGTGTAAAAGGATGTCTGCAAAAGAGCTGATGGACACATTCAGTAAAGTCACACAGGAGGCAGATAAAGTAATGGAGGCAAATGACGAATTGGAAGTCACATATGCAGAGGGAAAAGGGGAGGAAGAGGAGTCTGGTTCAAAGGAGGAGATAAATTCCATTAAAAACATTAAAAGGACTGAAGGAGAATGCAAAAAGAAAATGAAGGAAGTTGAAGAGATTGTTCAACATGTCCTATGGAGCAACTTTGGCAATTATGAACTTTCATTGGTAGCGAAGGCAGCTGAAAATGAGTGTGAGTGCTTCTCCTCAGCTCAGGATAAGTTGAAGTTGGAGGCGTATGACTTCATGCTTGGCAATCTTGAAAGGCTAGTCAAGGAAGCTAAAGAAGCTATCTCAAAGTGGAACCGCCGGATCCCCGAAGAGGAGCGGAAAGATTTTCAGAGGAGAGTAGGAAATGTGGAGGCCTGTCAGCTTGAACTGGTGTCAGGGAAAGCCCAGTTGATCCAGGCACATGTACAGCAGCGGAGTGTACCAGAAGAGGCTACCTGTGCACAGGTCCCTGTTATCAAGTTGAGACCGACGGCGCTCCCAAAGTTTGATGGGAGAAAGCGAAACTTCTATCTGTGGAAAAAAGACTGGGAAGCACTCCAAAAACAAGGAGAACACACTGGCTCCAAACCCGTAAAGAAGTTCCAGCTGTTGGACAGTCTCGAAGAATGAGTGGCAAAAGACCTCCGTCTATCCACTTATGGGTCGGCAGATGAAATCTTTCGTGTCGGAAAATCGCTTCGGAAACAAGACTGCAGTTGCCTTGGAGATTGTGGAAGAACTGCAGGCACTACCCCCTGTAAAAAGTTATCAACCTAGGAAGATTGTGGATTTGATTCAAGCACTCGAGAAAGCTTTACATGACCTCAGCGTGTTGGGGAATATAAGGGCCTTGAACAACCCTCTTGTCACAATGTCCCTAGAAAGTAAATTGCCAGAAGGCCTGAAAAAGGAGTGGCTGATTTATGCGGGTGAGGAGGATGCGTTGCTTGAAGACAGATTTGACTTGCTCCTCAAATTTCTTAAGAGCCAGGAGAAAATTTATGAGCAATTGGAGCATCTGCGGGACGATAACTCTGCACAGAGGGAGGTAAAAATTCCACAGAAACATGCCCAGACAAAAACTACCAAATCAGCCAACATTCAAACAGCTTGTAGTGTTTGTGGGGAAAATGGCCACAGGAAAAAGCTCTTCTACTGCAAGAAGTTTAAGACACTCAAGTTGGCAAAAAAAGAAAGAAGCAGTGAGAAAACTCGGTGCCTGTGGGAAGTGTCTGGAGGTTCACAGAGATGATAGAGAATGCAAGACCACCTTCCTCTGCAGAAATGAAGGATGTAAGGATGCTCAGAGTCCAGCTCATCATTACTGCCTCTGCCCCAAGTTTGGGGGCAAGAGGGCTACGTCAAGGAACTTGAGGCTAAGTCCAGTCAGAAGTGGAGCGAAAAAGTATACCGATGCGCAGGAAGAGTTCTTGACCAAATTGTCGCCTGAATTAGCCCAGCAGTGCAGAAACGTGTTTTGCAACTCTGTTTCAAAGACTTTTAGCTCAGCTGTGCTGGAGCGCAGTTTGTTGGCAGAGTGTGGCCTCCAGGAGTTCCCAGTTATAATGATGATTTTAGAGGTGACTGTGAATGCTGGGCAAAAAATTGGGGCACTTATTGACCTGGCTTCCGATACTCATTACATTACCCATGAGGCCGCAGATGAACTGAATCTGAGGAGTGAGAGTGTGACGCTTATAGTCCATGGCGTTGGTGGCATGCAAGTGATCGTAGAAAAAAAGCGATATCTATTAAAGATCAGAGTTACAACCTCAAAAGGCACCCTTAGAGCCCATCAGCTTGTCTGTTATGGACTTGATAGTATTTCTGAGGTCAATTGTCATATGTCCGCTCAGAAACTGCAGAATATATTTCCCGACATCCCCATCCATGAACTGGTACGCCCTACACAAATCAAGCTCCTTATCAGCCACAAGGAAGGCCAGCTGGTGCCTCAGAAGATGCGGTCTGTTGGGGACCTTGTGTTGTGGGAGGGCCCCTTGGGGAAGCCTGTCGGAGGCTCCCACCCAGATCTTATTGAAGATGTCGTGGTCACTGCCCATGGGTCCAGAACTCATTTTGCACGCTCCATGCGAACAGCTGCAGCCAGATACAAAGAGGTCAGTGACAAGAGCCCACTTCTGCCCCCTCAAGCTGTCAGTGCCACCACAACATCTGCCATCCGAGACTTCATGAGTTGGTGGAAATGGGACAGTATTGGGGCTGCCTGTGAGCCCAGATGTGGTGGCTGTAGATGTGGAAATTGTCAGCCTGGAGGAAAGGAAATGACTCTTTCGGAGGAGTGAGAATTGGAGCAAATAAAGAGTGGCCTGTCATATGTATCTGGAGACCATCATAGTGGAAAGCCACAATGGCATGCCAGGTACCCTTGGACTGAGGATCCTGTTACAATGCCAAACCACCGAAGAGATGTGGAGGCGACATTCCTGAGGACGGAGAAACAACTGGCGAAGGAACTGGAGTGGAAGATGGCTTATAAAGCACAAGTCCATGACATGATCCAGCAGGGCGCTGCCATCAAGCTGTCCAAAGACATGCTAAGGAGCTGAAGTGGTCCTGTGTGGTATATTAGCCACCTGGTTGCCCCGTACCCCCATTCAGTCACCACGCCAGTCCGCCTTGTATGGAACAGTAGCCAGAAGTTTAGGGGCCAGAGCCTGAATGACATCCTTGTGAAAGGTCCGGACATCCTCAACAGCATTCGTGCCATTCTCCTCCGGTTCCGAGAAGGCGTCTTTGCTGCACTTGGAAATATCACAAAAATGTACAATTCGGTCTGGCTCGATGACCGGAAGGTGCACCTTCACCGCTTCCTTTGGAGGGATTCAGAGGACGAAGACATACAGGAATTTGCGATCATGCGAGTAAACATCGGGGATAAACCAGCTGGCTGCATTGCCCAAGTCGCACAAATGTCCAGGATTGGTAGTGGATCCCGGGGCCTGTCAACATAGCGGATATCATCTCAAGAGGCGCAGATCCTAAGGACTTGGATGAACGCTCCACATAGCAGGTGGGCCCTGACTTCTTGAGTCTCCCTGAGTGTGAGTGGCCTGTGAGATCCGCCAAGGACATTGCTGCTCAAGCAAGGGAAGGTGTTATCCGCCTCCAAAAGAAGGCTTTTGTTGCCATTCTTACTCGTGTTGGTGCGAAGAAGGAGCCTAGCAAGACTCTAACTCCAAATCCTAAGAATCAGCACAGACCACCTGATGGAGCTTTGTCTGCGAAGCTGTTGGATGTCAAGAAGTTTAGCAGCCTGACATGCCTAGTACAGACATTAGCACTAACCTGGAGGGCTGCAAAAAAGTTCCTTTCCAAGAGAGCCACGGGAACGTCAAAGTGGGAGGCCATCCCATCATCTGGCACTGTCACTGTGAAGGAAAGAGAGGATGTTTCCGTGATCTCTGCTTGTCAGCCCAAGAGGGGGTAAGCTTTCCCGCCACCACAACTGATCGACTTGTCGTGTTCAGGGATGTAACCAGTGGACTGTTGCTGTGTGGGGGCAGGATTCAATATTATAGAGAAGACTGTGTGGCTGTCCCGCTTATCCCATTCCATAGCTGGCTGGGCATCTTGTTAGCTCGGCACAGTCACCAAGAGGGCCATGAAGGAGTCGCTGGCACCATGCTCAGAATGCCTGGGTGGTGCAAGGGAGAAGGCTGGCTCAAAACGTCGTTGATCAATGCATCCCCTGTAAAAAAAGCCAAGGCAAGGACATGTCAGCAAGTCATGGGCAACCTCCCCATAGAAAGATCAAGACCAGCTTTACCGTTCCAGTATACCTCTGTTGACCTATTCGGGCCTTATCTTGTGAGAGATGATATCAAGAAGGTCTCTGGGGAGTCGTCTTTTGTTGTATGGCAAGTAGAGCTATTCATACTGAGTTGGCCAGCAGCATGTCTACAGAGGGCTTCCTAATGGCATACCAAAGGTTTCCTGCCATCAGAGGCCACCCCCTCACAATTTGGTCAGACCCAGGAACCAATTTCATTGGGGCAAGGTCAGTACTGAAGGATCTTCATGTATTTCTGCAGAGCCAAGACACAGAAAGTCTCGAGGACTTCACAGCAAAGAATGGGTCAAGCTGGATGTGGAAGGTGCTTCCTGCAGATTCACCGCATCGCAACGGGGCTGCTGAAGCTGCAGTCTGAGTCACCAAAAGAGCTCTGCAAAGTTTGGGTATGTCAACAAATCTTACCTTCAATGAATTTCTTACAGTGCTTCAGTTGGCTGCAAACCTCGCGAATGACAGGCCTATCGACGCCAGGGTCCAAGGTAGAGAGGAACGCATTCAGTATGTGACACCAAATGCACTCCTCCTGGGGCGAGCCTCTCAAGACAGCGATGTCAAGTCTTTTGACTTTGCCAACTACCCATACAAACACCTCCAAGACATTCAAACCCAAGTAAACAACTTTTGGCGAGCCTGGAGCCAGCTTGCCAGACCACATCTGTTTGTCCATCCGAAGTGGCATACCACTGAGAGGAATGTCGCTGTGGGAGACGTGGTCTGGCTTTGCGATCAGAATGCATTGCGGGGCCAATTCCGACTCGGAAGGGTTGCTGCTGTGTATCCAGATGCAAAGGGTATTGTGAGGGATGTTGACGTTCTGGTGACACCTGGTCACTGTAACCGAGTTGGTCAACCAAAGCAAAACCCCCGCTTCTCTGCTTCCTGTGACCAGGAAGGGAGGTCAATCATAGTGCTGCAGAGAGATTTTCGGAGGCTCGTTGTTCTTTTGCCTGTGGAAGAGCAGGAGGCCCAACCTCAACTACCAGAAAATTCACGTTCAGTTTGATTTGCAACCTTTTTGAGTCCACTAAAAAGCTTGAGTGGGAGGTGTTGTGTCGGCTGCAACCGCATTGCTGCCCTCTGCTGGTAGAAGGCGGTACTGCACCCGCTTCTCCGCTCAGGTGGAGCTTGTCCCTAATTACTGGAGCACAGCTGAACAGGTGATTTGTGCATGCCTTTCTTCTTGAAACATACTCAGAGCTATGAACGCCGAAACACGAGGGAAACAACTTCAAAGCTGGGATCTTCACAAAAGCTCATGCTGCACAAACTCGCAAATAAACTCTGAAGGACTGCTGGTAAGAGACTGTTTTTAATTGTGCACTGGTAGATGTCTATTTCAATATGATATTGCCATGTCAAAGTTTGTTTGAACACCATGCGAGCTCCAGATTGCCAAAGACTAAGGGTTGGTGGGGTTTGGTGTGGATTATTTGAATTGTTTGAATGATTGCTTAGTGGATGGTTTATCTTTCATGGATGATTGTGTGTTTCACTGGGGAAGAAAAAAAAGTTAACTTACCTGTGCTTTTCTATATAAGTGGGTAACTTGTGGTTTTTGATAACGTCTGGTATATTTGCCTGTGGGGTACTAATTTTTTTACATTTAAACTGCTCTGCATTTGGCCTTTTCCAAAGATTTATATTTGTTTGGGGAGGGTTATTGCTTGGCTTTCAAATTGTTTCTATTTTTAATGGTTGTATGGAATATTTCTAATCTTATGGTTAAATGTGATTTGAATTTTAATATTTTGTACACTGGTATTTCTTTTCTATTCTAAGGTTTTTCACCTGCTGCTATTGCTGCTGCTGCTGCTGCTGTATGCTGCTTCAGCTATTGATAAAAGTCAAATAAAGGGA
This sequence comes from Acanthochromis polyacanthus, assembly GCF_021347895.1. Taxonomy (NCBI): domain Eukaryota; kingdom Metazoa; phylum Chordata; class Actinopteri; family Pomacentridae; genus Acanthochromis; species Acanthochromis polyacanthus. The sequence continues at coordinate 40,043,300 of NC_067115.1, read as the reverse complement.
CCAAAAGGATCCAAAAGGACTTTGCTGAGTGGAATCTTGCTTATTCACAAACTTCTGATGTGAGGGCTTCCTTTCAAGTGTGGGAAATTGTGCAGTTAAAAAGTGAATACACTTGTCAACCACTGAGGTGGGTTCCTCACTCCCAGGGTCCTTCTTGGGCCTGAGTTAGGTGCATTCTCTTGCACGATTTCCGGTACTGTTAGTTTATCAAACACATTCTCATTGTCCTTAATGATGGAAGCTTGAGCCTCTTTTGGGAAGCGTGCAAGCTTGGATGCATTCCATTTTCGACCATCACTGAGCAGGTAAGTGCTTGGTCCTAACTTCTTAACGGCTGTGGGGTGGCTGTGGCTCAGGTGGTAGAGCGGGTTGTCCAATGATCGAAGGGTCAGCAGATTCCCGCTCTGACCTAGTCATGTGCTGTTGTGTCCTTGTTGTGTTCCTCTCACACTACTGTATGAATGCGTGTGAATGTTGGTGGTGGTCGGAGGGGCCGTAGGCGCGGACTGGCAGCCACGCTTCCATCAGTCTGCCCCAGGGCAGCTGTGGCTACAAATGTAGCTTACCACCACCGGAGTGAGAATGTGTGAGTGAATGAATAAAGGATCCATTGTGAAGCGCTTTGAGTGCCCAGAAAAGCGCTATATAAATCTAATTCATTATTAACAACAGTCTGAGGTTCTGTAAATCTGGATGACTCCTTGGGAACATGTTCAGACCCGTACAGTGTCGTTTACTTTGAACATGGGAACTTTCACCCTAGTCTTTCTGTCTGTATACTTCTGGCTCTTTTGTTGTTTTTGTCTCAGTTTCTTTCACTCGTTTGTGTGTTTTTGTTTTGTGTGAGACAGGAAGGATGTTGAGTTTCGTGCGCATCTTTCTGTTTCTCAGTAGCTCAAATGGAGTAGCTCCTGTTGTCACATAGGGTGTGGCACGATAGTTCAGCAAGAACTCTGTAACTGCTTGTTTCCATGGTCTGTGCATTCTTTCAGCAGTCTGTATACACTCTTTAAGTACCCTATTGAATCTTTCAATGGCTCCGTTGGCTCTTGGATAGTAGACGCTGGAACGCAAGTGTTTTATTTCTCTCTCCCTGAGAAACTTAGCAAATGCGGTGGAGGTGAACTGACATCCATTGTCAGAAACCAGGAATGAAGGGTTTCCCTCCCAACTGAACACAGATGTTAAAAACTGAATAATGACCTCTGTTGTTATAGTAGAGACAAATGCCACTTCTGACCACTTACTGTAATAGTCAGTGAGAGTAATGGCATAATGACAGTCCCATGTGGCACGCTCGAAAGGACCTGTAATGTCAATGGCCACCTTTTCCCATGGACCATCTGGAAGTTCCACTGGTGTAAGTGGTGCAGGTGCAGTTTTGCTGTTTTGTCATTGTACTGACATGACACACATGAAGCTATAAAAGTCTGTACACAATTGTCCATCTTTGGCCACCAGTATAGCTCACGTAGTCTCTGCTTAGTGCGTACTGTTCCATAGTGCCCTTCGTTCTTCATTTTTATTGCATTGAATTGTTTCCATCTTAAAAATCACATCATGAAACTAATATTCTCATTACAGTTATGTTGGTTGTGCACTACAGAGTTTTGCCACAGTGGCTGATGTTGAGAAGACCCTCACCCTACCCCTGACTCCTCGTCTAATGCTGCTTGGTATGTATTTAGTGAATTGACATTCTATATTTTTCATATCAGATGAGCTTTTAAAGTTATTTGTATTCCAGTTAAGCATGAACAACAGATGTATATTCAAGACAAAATACTTTCTGAAATTACTCTAATTTCACATTCAGATGGAACAGAGCATGACTGCTGAATGCTGGATGATCAGTATTGAGGGTCATGTCCTATTTGAGGGCATCCAACCAACATTTTTAACCTACACTACCAAGAGGAGGCTGCCTCTACATTTGAATTCATTCAAAGGTAAAATTTGTGTTGTCTAACAAATCTTTTTTAAAGCAGTCAATTTGACATGAAATTGCACAGATGATAAGGTTGCATTCCATTTAGGTCTAACAGAGCCAGGGCCCTGGTATTGTTAAAGCTGCCTCACTGAAAAGCCTCTGCTACACATAATGAAATACAACCATAATTAGTGCCATAAGTATTTAACCTGTAAAAAATAATCTTTGTAAAAAAAAAGAAGAAAAGAATCAGCAACAAAGTTGAAGGAGCTTATGACAGGATTTCTCATTTATATATTGACGTTGATTTGCTCTCTCTCTCTCTCTCTCTCTCTCTCTCTGTCTTTGTCTTTCTCTGTCTCTCTCTCTGTGTCTCTCTCTCTGTGTGTGTGTGTGTGTGTGTGTGTGTGTGTGTGTGTGTCTTTGTCTTTCTCTGTCTCTCTCTGTCTTCTCTCTCTGTCTCTTTCTCTCTTTCTCTGTCTTTCTCTGTCTCTGTCTTTCTCTCTCTCTCTCTCTGACTGAGGTGGTGTGTGAGTGAGGAGCTGAGAGTGAATCAATTTTTGATTCAACTTTTTTGTAAGTTTCAAAACCTTTTTTCTGGTTTTGTTGGTGTGATTGCATTAATGAACCATTGGTTTACCTTTCTTTGTTAAAAGGGCTGTGGTTTCGTGTGTGCGTAATTGTTTGTTGGGGCAGCGTGCTTTAGCACAATGCCGGCGGCGGAGGCTGCAGCCGCTGAGTTTGAAAAATTGACCCGTCGGCACGCGATCAAACTTCAGCCCACAGTGCAGTGCTCGGTGGAGGAGGCCAGTCTGGCTGTTGGGGAGGTGGTCGGATATGAAAGTGTAAGGTCTGCTTCCTGGATGAACGGGGCGATTGTCATTTTTCTGGGCAGCACGGCTAAGGTTGGCGTGGTGGTAGAGAGGAGAGTGGTTATCCAGGATACCTTCACTCCCGTTTCCCCACTCTCAAACCCGGCCACAAAGATCACCATCTCCAATGAAGATGATTTTTAGATGTTTTTACCTTTTACTGACTGTTCTGCTCACTGTTATTTATTTTTTATCCATGTGCGATTTTAACATCAGCACCTTAAACCTGAACGGGGCCAGGTCTGACTTTAAACAAGCCGCTCTTTTTAAAGTCTGAGTGGAGGGGTGGGGATTTTATTTGCTCAGTTTTTTACCTTTTTCTTTTACTGTTGAAGTTGTACCAGGTGTTTTATTGAAGGTCAAAGCTGTCTTTGAAAATGTCAAACTGGTGTTTTTAAATGTCTACGCTCCCATTAACTCAGTGAACAGGGTAGCATTTTTAAACATTTTAAGCGACTCTATTAAAAACTGTGGGAATGATGGTTTTATGTTTTTAGGGGGGGATTTTAACTGCACTGAAAATCCATCCTTAGACAGGAACCATGGAGGGCCTCATCCTCCTTCTTCCCACACACTCAGACAGCTGATGGAGACTCAGCAGCTGAGTGATGTGTGGAGGGTTTTAACAGTCAGCAAAGACAGTACACCTGGAGCCACAGTCGGGACGGGGTTTTATCTCTGGCCAGACTGGACCGCTTTTATTGTTTTAAACACCATCAAAGTATTTTTAAGAGGTGTTTTATCCAGCCTGTGGGTTTTACTGATCATTTTTTAGTCTCCTGTTGTGTTTTTTTTATCAAAAACACTTGTTTAAAGAGCGCCTACTGGCATTTTAACACAGCCCTTTTAAATGACCAGGCTTTTAAAATTGCTTTGTTTTTGGGAATCCCACAGAGAGAGCAGGCCTGCCTTCACTAACATACAACAGTGGTGGGATTTTGGTAAAACACAGGTAAAACAGCTCAGCCAGCAGTTCACTCGCGGTGTCACTGCAGACTTAGCCCAGTCCATGAAGGATCTGGAGACGCAGGTGGTAGAGGTGCCGACCTTAACAGACTCTACAGCAGATTGAGGACATTTAGACACTCCCTGGATGGACACTCCCTCTCACTTCTACTTCGGGTTGGAGCAGAAAAATGGACAAAGGAAGATCATTCACTCTTTACGAATGGGTGGTCAGGAAGTTTGCTGCCGGTTTCTATAGAGACCTCTTTAAGAGTGAGTGGTCACATGATCCAGATGTGCACAGCAGCTTCCTCAGTGGTCTCCCTCAGGTCAGCGAGGCGGACAACAGCTGGCTGCCAGCAGAGGTGACGCTGCAGGAGCTCCATGCTGCCACCATGCTGCCACCATGAGCCTGCAGAGCGGCAGAGCTCCAGGCATGGACGGCCTTCCTGCTGACTTTTACAAGTCCTTCTGGTCCATAATAGGACCAGATCTGCTAGAGGTATTGAAAAACAACCTCTGAGCTGCAGGAGGACCGTCATAACCCTGCTGCTGAAGAAGGGAGACCTGCAAGAACTGAAGAACTGGAGGCCCGTCTCCCTGCTGTGCATGGATTATAAAATCCTGTCCAAAGCTCTGGCCCGTAGACTGAGGGAGGCGATGGCGTCCATCATCCACCCTGACCAGACCTACTGTGTGCCCGGCAGGTTCATCAGTGACAACGTCACTCTAATTCGAGATGTTTTGGAGCTCTCCAGTTCGTTGGGCGTAGAGAATGGTCTGATTTCTATAGACCAGGAAAAGGCTTTTGACTGGGTTGAACACCAGTACCTGTGGCAGACTCTGGCTGCCTTTGGGTTCAGCCCTGGTTTCATAGCCATGGTCCAGGCTCTCTACAGTGACATTGCGAGTGTTCTGAAAATTAACGGCGGGCTTAGTGCACCATTTGAGATCCAGAGAGGGGTGAGGCAGGGCTGCTCTCTTTCTGGGATGTTGTATTCGATTGACCATCGAGCCTCTGCTTCACAAACTGAGAGCTAAACTGTGCAGTGTGAGTTTCCTCCAGTGTCCTGTGTCTTTTAAATTGTCTGTTTACGCCAATGATCTGATTGTTTTATGTAATTCACAAAGAGACATTGACATTTTAACTGACACTGTGAGAGATTTCGGTTTTATTTCTTCATCTAAAGTGAACTGGGGGAAAAGTGAGGCTCTGATGGCGGGTGGGGGCTGGGGGGCCGGCTCAGGCTGCCCGGTGGCCTCCGGTGGAAGAAAGGAGGACTCAAATACCTTGGAGTCTTCCTGGGGGATAAGACCACTGTAAGCAAAAACTGAGACAATGTCTTAGAAAAGGTCAAGGGTCGGCTGGAGAAGTGGAGGTGGCTGGTCCCCAAAATGTCCTACAGAGGCCGAACCTTGATAGCCAACAACTTGGTCTCATCCTCCTTGTGGCACCGGCTGTCTTGTGTCGACCCCCCAGGTTCTCTCCTGTTCAAAATACAATCGCTTTTAGTTGATTTTATTTGGGACAAGTTACACTGGGTCCCACAGAGTGTCCTGTTTTTACCCAAAGAGGAGGGGGGCCAAGGCCTGGTCCACCTGGCCAGCAGGGGTGTGGCCTTCAGATTACAGTTCATTCAGAGACTGCTGACTTGACCAAAGAACACTCTGTGGAGACCCCTGTCCTGCTGCATTCTGCAGGGTTTTAACAGCCTGGGTCAGGATTTTAGTTTGTTTTTAATGAACACACCGAACATGAGCACATCTCATCTGCCTGCTTTTTATAAAAGTATTTTCCATTATGTCTAGTTTTGGTGTAACTGTTGCCTTTTCCTGGTTTTAAAGGCTGCTTTACAGTAAAGAGATGCAATTTTCTGAACTTTTTTCTTTCTTTTTTTTTTTTTGTCTGCAAGTCCACTCAAAAATGACACCAACCAACCATGGTGTCATTGCTTAAGCTTCATGTGCAATTTTTTTCTTCTTTGTGAGTGTGACCATCACCTGTCCTCATGGCAAATTAACCTATCATGTTTATTTCAAGCTGTTTCCTACATTATGCCATTGAGGGCTGTGCACACCCAAGTGAAACATAAAACAAACGCAGGACAGACAGAAAGGTGATGCATAGACAGTGTTCTAAGAGAAAAGGTGCATTTTATTTATTTGTGGTCTTTAATTCACACCTTAAAACCAGTTACAAATCTAAGACCCTTCACAAACACCAGATACGACAAAATCCCAACTGGATCAATCATGAAGATGTCAGGAGACCACAAGAAAGATAGATAAAGCAGAGTGAGATCCACAGACACTAACCCAGCAACCTCCACTGACTCAGCGCCCGGAGGAACAAACTCTATTGAGTTTTGGTAGGTGCCGGTGTGGTGGGTCTGGCATGCATGAAAACCTCCACCAAAAGGAGGGAGCTGTCTCCTCCAGCCCAAGGAGGTCCACACAGCCCCCCCGCAGGAGCCACCAAGCGGAGAGCCAGCCCAGGAGCCCGGAGCGACCCCTGCCGACACAGCCAGAGCCCCAAGGCCCGCGCAGCAGAACGGGCCATAGCAGACCCCCATGGCGCCCCACCGGCCCACAGCCCCACTTCCCCCGCCCCCCAGCCCCCAAACCAGCAGAGGAGGAAGGTGGACATACTGTGTGTCCAGGAGACCAGGTGGAAATGTAGTAAAGCTAGAAGTTTAGGAGCAGGGTTCAAGTTGTTCTATCATGGTGTAGATAGGAAGAGAAATGGAGTAGGATTTATCTTGAAGGAGGAGTTTGTTAGGAATGTCCTGGAGGTAGAAAGAGTGTCAGATCGAGTGATGAGCCTGAAGCTAGAAATCGAAGGTGTGATGTTCAATGTTGTTAGTGGGTATGCTCCACAGGTAGGATGTGAGCGGGACGAGAAGGAGAAATTCTGGCTGGACCTTGATGAAGTGATGCAGAGCATCCCTAGAGGTGAGAGAGTTGTCGTTGGTGCAGACTTCAATGAACATCTTGGTGCAGGAAACAGAGATGATGAGGTGGTCATGGGCAGGTTTGGTATCCAGGAGAGGAACGCAGAAGGACAGATGGTGGTTGACTTTGCAAAAAGGATGGAAATGGCTGTAGTGAATACTTTCTTCCAGAAGAGGCAGGAACTTAGGGTGACCTATAAGAGTGGAGGTAGGAGTACACAGGTAGACTACATCTTGTGTAGACGGTATAATCTGAAGGAGATCAGTGACTACAAAGTAGTGGTAGGTGAGAGGGTAGCCAGACAGCATAGGATGGTGGTGTGTAGGATGACCCTGGTGGTGAAGAAGATGAAGAGGGCAAAGGCCGAGCAGAGGACCAAATGGTGGAAGCTGAAAAAGGAAGAGTGTTGTATGACTTTCAGGAAAGAGTTGAGGCAGGCTTTGGATGGTCAGGAGGTGCTTCCAGGTGACTGGACAACTACAGCAAATGTGATCAGGGAGACAGGTCGGAGAGTACTTGGTGTGTCATCTGGAAGGAAAGGAGATAAGGAGACTTGGTGGTGGAATGAGGAGGTGCAGGAGTGGATCCAGAGAAAGAGGTTAGCTAAGAAGAAGTGGGACACTGAGAGGACTGAAGAGAGTAGACAGGAGTACAGGGAGATGCAGCGTAAGGTGAAAGTAGAGGTGGCAAAGGCCAAACAAGGGGCTTACGATGACTTGTATGCTTGGTTGGACAGTAAGGAGGGAGAGACTGACCTGTATAGGTTGGCAAGGCAGAGAGACAAAGATGGGAAGGACATGCAGCAGGTTAGGGTGATAAAGGATAAGGATGGAAGTGTGTTGACAGGTGCCAATAGTGTGATGGGAAGATGGAAAGAGTACTTTGAAGAGTTGATGAACGAGGAAAATGAGAGAGAACGAAGAGTAGAAGAGGTGACTGTTGTGGACCAGGAAGTAGCAAAGATTAGTAAGGATGAAGTGAGGAGGGCATTGAAGAGGATGAAGAGTGGAAAGGCACTTGGTCCTGATGATATACCTGTGGAGGTATGGAAGTGTCTCCGAGAGGTAGCAGTAGAGTTTCTAACTGGGTTGTTCAATAGGATCTTAGATAGTGAGAAGATGCCCGAGGAATGGTGGAGAAGTGTGCTGGTGCCCATCTTTAAGAACAAGGGAGATGTGCAGAGTTGTGGCAACTACAGAGGAATAAAGCCGATGAGCCACATGATGAAGTTATGGGAAAGAGTAGTTGAAGCTAGACCAGGCGTAAACTAACCGTGACGTCACCCGTTGGTTTCAATGCCGAGAAAATGAAGCCCAGATTTTGTTACTTCCTGGTCGCCGTTTTGGATTTTTTGGAGCCAGTGACGTAAAAAGCGTCTTCAAACAGACTGGAGCGGAGAGCAACTAGGGGCAGGATTGGCTGAGGACTGTCTTATCCCGCCCACATTTTACCGCAGAGGCTTCTGTTGCTGTCTATCAAGTATAGCCACGCCCCCTGGCTCCGCCAACTTTAATGATTTATTTAAAATTCAGTATTGATTTATTTTAAGATCGGCCACCTGATCTCTCATTTTGACCATGAAAACTAACGGGAAAAAAATCCTGAGCTGTAGAAAAATCAGTCTATCATATTTTATTTTTTCCAAAAATGAATTGGGGTCTATGGAGCAAAAGCTTTTTGGAGCCAACCCTAGCGCACGGCGTGATATTGCAAGTTTTTGACACTTCCGGGTTGGCTTCAATTCTGGAGCCAGATACTACGTCCACTATATATAGTCTATGAGCTAGACTAAGGGCAGAGGTGAACATCTGTGAGCAGCAGTATGGTTTCATGCCAAGAAAGAGTACAACAGATGCAATATTTGCTTTGAGGATGTTGATAGAGAAGTACAGAGATGGTCAGAAGGAGCTGCATTGCGTCTTTGTAGATCTGGAGAAAGCTTATGACAGGGTGCCCAGAGAGGAACTGTGGTTTTGTATGAGGAAGTCTGGAGTGGCAGAGAAGTATGTTAGAGTGGTGCAGGACATGTATGAGGACTGTAAGACAGTGGTGAAGTGTGCTGTAGGTGTGATAGAGGAGTTCAAGGTGGAGGTGGGACTACATCAGGGATCAGCTCTGAGCCCCTTCTTGTTTGCTATGGTGATGGACAGGATGACAGACGAGGTTAGACAGGAGTCTCCATGGACTATGATGTTTGCAGATGACATTGTGATCTGTAGTGAGAGCAGGGAACAGGTGGAGGAGAAACTAGAGGCGTGGAGGTTTGCCCTGGAAAGGAGAAGAATGAAGGTTAGCCGCAGTAAGACGGAGTATCTGTGTGTGAATGAGAGGGACCCAAGTGGAAGAGTGAGGTTACAGGGAGAAGAGATCCAGAAGGTGGAGGATGCACATGTTAGAGGCTTTGGAGATAAAGTCAGAGAGAGGCCAGACTGAGATGGTTCAGACATGTCCAGAGGAGAGAGAGTGACTATATTGGTAGAAGGATGCTGAGTTTCCCACTGCCAGGAAGGAGGCCTAGAGGAAGACCAAAAAGGAGGTTTATGTATGTGGTTAAAGGGAACATGAAGGTAGTTGGTGTGAGAGAAGAGGATGCAGAAGACAGGGTTAGATGGAGGCAATTGATTTGCTGTGGCGACCCCTGAAGGGAAAAGCCGAAAGGAAAAGAAGAAGGATTATTGGAAAACCCGGTGTGGATTATTTAAGTTGACATTATGAACTACATAAAAATGGTATCTAAGAAAACCCGGACTGGACTATCATGTACTTATTTGTTATATACACCCTCCAGAAAAACGCGATTATGCGATCGCATGAATTCCCGCATTAATCACCAAAATGCCGCTGATTATGCGAGGGTCAGTTATTTCCCAAAAGGCCGCAAAATCCCTGCAAAACAGCGCATAATTCCTGCAAGAATCTCACATTTCCACGAAATAAAGAGAGAGTTTTCTGGAGGTTTTTCTGGAGGGTCTAGTTATAAGCACCAGGAAATATAGCAGAAACATTGGCAGCTTCAGGCTGCGTTTAATGAATGACAACAGTACGACTAGTGGCCTGGGACATATACGGGAAGTGCGGCTTTTAACATTCATGCATACATTACATCCCCTTTTCTCAGTAACAAAAATACAATCTTGAACAGTGCAATATTGAAAGTAGAAAATTCTAATATTATTTTTATTTTATTTCATTTTATCTTTCATCTGATGAGTACGATGAACATTTTGTTTAAAAGAACGATAAACTTTTTTTTTTTTTTGCACTCAATCTAGGAAGGTTACCAGCACATCATTTCCATTAGGCATGTGGTCCACACCTGTCCCTGAGTACAAACAGCATTCCGATGTAAACAGTTCATAAGTTCAAGATTGTCCAGGGGTTTCACTACTCTGCCTCATCTGGTTCGATAAAGTTCACCTGTTTGGGCTTGTGAGCACTGGGACACCACTGTGGGGGAAGAGGGTGATTCAGGTAGTCAATAACAATTGTCTTTTTAGATCAAGCAGAGGGAAAAAAATATTTAATCATGAAAACAAACAAAAAACTCTACAACACACCACCAGTACTTTGTTGCACCACTTCTAGCTTTTATAGCAGCTTACAGTCTCTGAGGCGTGGACTTTCCAAGCAACAAACAGAACTCTTCATCAGTCTGGCTCCAACTTTCTCTGATTGCTGTTGCCAGATCAGCTTTGCAGGTTGGAGCCTTGTCATGGACCATTTTCTTTAATGGCTTTCGTTTAGCTTTTCTGTATGTAAATCCCATTTCCCTTAAGCAGTTTCTTACAGTTCGGTCACAGACGTTGACTCCAGTTTCTGACTATTTAGTCCTCATTTGTTTTGCTGTGCATTTTCTGTTTTCAAGCCATATTGCTTTAAGTTTTCTGTCTTGACACTTTGATGTCTTCCTTGGTCTACCAGTATGCTTGCCTTCTACAGCCTTCCAATGTTGTTTGTACTTGGTCCAGATTTTACACAGCTGTCTGTGATCAACCAACATCTTTTGCAACATTCCACAATGATTTACCTTCTTTAAGAAGTTGGATAATCCTCTCCTTCGTTTCAACTGACATCTCTTGTGTTAGAGCCATGATTCATGTCAATCTACTTGGTGCAACAGCTCTCCAAGGTGTGAGACTCCTTTTTAAGTGGAGACTAATGAGTAGATTTGATAACTTGATTCAGGTAGTAGTAATTTGATCCAGGTATTAACTTTGGAAATGAGAATGTACGGGGTGATTCCATATTTTTTTCCCTCTGCTTGATCTAAAAAAGCAATTGTTATTGACTACCACAATTTCTTTTCTTAATTTCTTCTACTGTGTTTTAAAGCCAGAAAGTTGCCATTGTAAATGACTTTAGTTTTGTGACATGTCTGTGATCTGCTTTTTTTCTACAAAATTAAACAACTGATGGAACATCCTCCAAGACTGGTGATTCCATAATTTTTGCCAGCGGTTGTAGGTGTGATTGCAGATCCTTCTTGCTGTGAGGCAATTAATAACAGCCTACTGTTTATGTTGAAGTGGATTAAAAGCAGAATAACCTCAGTATAACAGACTGGATAACAAAGGTAATCACATACAACATCCAGTATACTTTATTTTACATGTACTTTACATGACACAAAAATACTCATCAGTGGACACTAGCAGTGAAAAGACTGGATACAGCTTCTCAGTTGTGGTTTTTTTCTTTATTTTCATGAGTATTTACATTGCAGATTCTCACTGAAGGCATCGAGACTATGAATACAATACAACTGATGGTCCCAACCCAAGGCAAGATGTTGCACAAATTAACCTTGACAAGACACACCTGTGGAGTGAAAACCCTTTCAGATGACTACCTCATGAAGCTCATCAAGACAATGCCAAGAATGTGCGAAGCAGTAATCAAAGCAAATGGTAGCTATTTTAAAGAATCTAAAATATAAAACATGTTTTGACTTATTCCACACTTTTTTGTTGACTACATCATTTCATGTGTTCATTCATAGTTTTGATGCCTTCAGTGAGAATTGGCAATGTAAATAGTCATGAAAATAAGGGAAATAAGAAAGTATATCCAAAATTTTGACGAATGTATTTTCGTTAAAAAACACTGAAACAGTATTAGACAGAGTTTGAAAAACAACATTTAATAAATTATATAACTGATATCTGAAGAATATTGAGCCATAATTAATACAAAATAAAAAACAATTATTTAAAAGGCATTTCAAAACGGGTGTCCACTTTTTCTCTCAGTCCTTCCTTCAAGTCGTGGTCTGCAATGAGTCACTTTCCCATGAATCATCCTCATAGCAGAATCAGTGCATTTCTCACCTTCAGTTCACCAGAGTTTCACATACCTGCTCTTCAATCTTTACGCTTTCCCCACATTTATCAGGGTCCACACACTTCACTGCAATCACAGCTGAAGGGGATACTCATGAACAGCAGGTCTACAGGGGATAAACAAATTGTACTTGTACAAGTTTAGTATCTGTTCTTTGTCATCTTGTTAGTGTCTTGTTTGTGTTTCAGAGGTTAGTCCAGTCGTTTCCAGTGGGATGGAACGCAGCGACAAACTTCCTCACTGAAGAAGAAACCTGGTTCACACCTTCTCCTTCTTACTTCACAGGGCGGTCTGAGACAACTGTAATGACATGACAATTAAAAATCAGGATTTAACTCTAAAACTAACAGCATTCCAGTGCTAGTCAAGGAATGCATTGATTTTGAAGACTGGTCTTTCTTCACCAGTACAAAAAATTGGTCACATTTACATTGCACAGCACCAAAGTCATGACCTGAGCATCAGACAGATTTGTTTTTATCTCTGTGGGTTTGCTGTTGAGTCTGTCTTATTCATAAATGAGTGCACAGAAAACCCAAAATTTAGCATTGTTGAGCAGAGCAAAAAGTATTGTTTAATCCTTGCAAGAGGAGGAACAAAACATGGAAAATATACATTTGTTTTGAGATTTCTTCTGTGGAAGTTTGGCTTAGAAGTGTAGTTTGTCTAGCAAGTATTTCATTATACATCCAAGTATTGGAGAAATGCAATTTCTATTTTGAGTGACAGGATCCTCAGTTTCCAAACAATTAATTCTGGGAAGAATGTGAATTTGCAACCTATATGGAAATTCATGAAATCGGACACAGTCGTGATCCAGTACAAGACAGAAGATCATCAACATCAACAGGGTCGACCTTTGGATACAGTGAATATCTGTGCAAAATACCACACTGGCATTCCATCTGCTGTTGAGATATTTCAGTCTGGACAAATAAGGTTAAATGATCAACCATTGGTTATTGCCCAGGTCTCCATATCTGTTAGCAATGCTACAGGTAGCAGATAAAGCTGGCAGTTCACTACTCCAACAATATGTCCAAGACTAGTGGTGAGACTAGCTGTTGCAAAACTTAACAGGACACAGCAGAAATCAAGACAAACCAAAAAACACATGGAATAATGATACTCGGAGTGATAACTACCTTAAACCCTGTCTATCTGTGCTGAAACTACAGCATGTTTCAGTCTTGTGCTTTCATTTTAGTGGTGATGCTTTTTGGACTTATCTGTTACAAATTACATCTTGTGTTCTTCATAAGTAAAGTCCATTATCCTTTGGTTCATATGCACAATATGATCCAGTTATCATATGATGTCATTTGTGTTTTATTGTAGAAAGCAGGCCTTTCCCTCAGTGTTATCCCCACATTACCTGTGTCTTTCGCCACTGTCCTATATAATAAAGCTAAAAAGGCCAAAAAAAAATAAAAATAGAAGAAATGCAATATCATGTATACACTAATATTTCAGTTCATGCAATTATTGCCACTACAAGATGCAACACAGGTCAGTTGTTTCACCATTTAAATCGGTACCACAAAGAGTCAGTACAACAAATGCAAAGTCAGATGTGAATGCCATCTAAAGAAAAAAACAATGCTAGACGCTGTTGTAACTCAGTCTGATCAGGCAGCTTTGTGAAGCCCATCGTCAAAAATCTATTCTGGATCCAAACGTGGAGTCTTCAAAAAGTTTTCAAGAAAGAGTTTTCAAGCAGTCTTCAGAGTCTAACGCGAATAATGTTTATTCAATACAGAGGCTGTAAGAACAAACATGAGCAACATCTTCAGATTTTAACTGACTACATTAAGTGATACATGGTCTTTTACACTTATGCAAACTTCTTCTAAACTCTCCTCTTTCGTGCTGGAAGGCCACAACCCATCATCTTAAGACCCAATCAGGATGTATATGGTGTAACTGTATCAAAAGTTAGACCACCTCTTCTTTTTTATTTCTGCTAGGTTGGCATTATTTCTGCTTAGCTCAGCATGGCCTAGGTTTCAACTTCCCAATGCAGACAAAGAGAGGGCATGCACTTCTGGTCTCATTGCCTTATATGGGCTCCATGAGCTTCTGTTGGGTTGCCTCTTTCCACAGAATTATTTAGTGTACCCATAACTTCAGTCAAGACATTAGGTCATCCAATCTTATTGTTTGCTCTTAAATTTGATTTACACATCCTATTTGTCTGATTTTAACATTTGTTCAATCTTAAAATGCCACAACAAGGCCTTTGCAAATATTACTCCATACGAGAATGCTTCAAATGGCTTTTGTCAGCTTTTTGAAATCATTTAATTTTTATGGTAGATGTGTTCAATAAAAAACAAAATCAACCCAAATCACTGTAGAATGATTCATCCTTATCAAAAATAGTTACTCGGTTCATCTGGTGAAAATTCTTGTCATTTTTCATATCAGAAAAACAGAATTTTGCAATGTTGTTTTTCTTTCCCCAAATTGTGCATTATTACACAGCAATCAATTTGAAACCTGATTCCAGAGTAATGTTGAGATCTTATTCCTTAAAACTATGACAGAAAATTCGCTACAGACATATTATTCCATACTTTAATTTTAATTTATTCAAATTGGGACAAGATCCATGTTAGTCCGATCTGTGTTTCCTTGTCCTCCACCTCCCCTTCCCCTCTTCTCCCGTCCTTCTAACTCTTCAGTCCCTCTCAACTTGGCTGGCCAGTGACAGATGGGTCCCTGCATTTGAGCAGGTGTAAGAGGCCAGACTAATCCCCTGGCCAAAGTATACCTGGGTATAACCTGGCCCAGGTCAAAGTACACTCCGTGGTTCAAATTGGCCTAGGCCAGAGTATACGCTAGGGTATACTTTGGCCTTGGCCAGTTTATACCTGTTGACACATAAAGATTAAGTATGTAAAATTTTAACTGTTAAGTTATTTTGTGTTTTTTTGTTTTGTTTTGTTTTACAAAGTAGTATGCTTAGCAAGCAAATCAGAATATACCCTTCCAGGCAAAAAAAAAAAAAAACATCCCATGTAATCTGACATTACATTAATCCAATGAAATTTATCTCAATTTAAGTACAAAACAATGCAAATAAATCAAACATTTTAGGCAAAATTTGGCTGCCAGTGGATCAGTGGTTAGCACTGGTGCCTTGCAGCTAGATGTTCCCCGATTTACGTCCCAGCCTGGGATCTTTCTGCATGGAGTTTGCATGTTCTTGTTCTCCCTGTGCATGCTGTTGGTTTTCTCCAGGCACTCCGGCTTCCTCCCACAGTTCAAAAATATGTTGAGGTTAATTGGTGACTCTGAATTGTTCGTAGGTGTGAATGTGAGAGTGATTGTCTGTCTGTATATGTAGCCCTGTGACAGACTGGCGACCTGTCCAGGGTGTCCCCTGCCTTCGCCCGAGTCAGCTGGGATAGGCTCCAGCACCCCCCGCGACCCTAGTGAGGATAAAGTGGTGTATAGAGAATGGATGGATGGATAAACACTACACAGCCAAAATTACATGGATGGCTGAATATTATACTCATAAATGCAGAATATTTTATTGGGTAAGATTTTCTGCTATTTTAACAACCTCCATCTGATTGCTTTCCACCAGATTTTGGAATCTTGCCTCACAGATTTACTCAAAGTCAGGTGTCCAGACCTGCCAACCTTGGCGAAATATTTTGTGTACCACTTAATCTCACACAGGCAGACACGCAAACACGCATGTGCATGCGCGCACACACACACACACACACACACACACACACACACACACACACACACACACACACACACACACACACACACACACACACACACACACACAGCTCGTGCTCATGTCGATAGGAAAAAAATACTCTCGGTGCTTATTTCCCTGATATGACATCGTATTTTCAACGTGAAAGTAACGTTATTAACAGTACATATTTGCCAAAAGACACACACGTACACTCACGCGTGCACACACACACACACAGAGACACACACACACCATTTTACCGTTTTAACTGCCAGCTGCTGCGGGTGGGGGCACAGGGAACGGGGAGGAAAAAAAAAAGAAAAGGGAACCGGGAGAGAGGCGGAGGGAGGCAGAGGACAGGAGAGAGCGGGGGTTCGGCAGACTCGTTATGCTCCGCTTCTCTATGATTGGTTGAAATTCCACCACTACTACACTGCTTCAGGCATGAGTATTGCACGTCCACATTTCTAACAGCACTCACAGATGTCTGCAGCTTTTTGAGTAGTTTAATGAGGCGGAGCGTACCAGCGTATTTTGATGTCAAATTGCGTACCTGCTACGCAAAATGCGTACAGGTTGGCAGGTCTGGGTGTCTTCATGTCGAGTGATAAAACCAAGTGTGTACTTGGCTAAGCAAGGGAGGAATCAAATCAAGTCAACTTTATTTATATACAAATTTAAAAAAGCAACCAAGGCTGATTAAAGTGCTTTACAAGCTCAGAAACTGTGAGGAAATCGATGAAGTGGTGTGGCAGAGCTGAAGTCCACAAACAGCATCGTTACATAGGTGTTACTCCCTTCCAGGTGTGTGAGGGCTGTGTGTTGTGTGCGGATGTAATGGTTTATTTATGGAGCACAAATCAAGTAAATCTTAATTTAAGCACAAAACAAAGGTAATATAAATAGATATTATACTGAAATCAGTTATACAGCAACAATTGAAATTAACAACAGCCAGAGTTGAACTTCTTTGATAATCTTTTGCATACAGCATAATTTTGTCTGAATCTGCAATTGTTTTTCCTTTGATTTTAACTTTTTAATCGTAATCAGCTCAAGGACAGACTAGTTATGTTCTTTCATAATAATTTGCTTGCTCAGCATACCACTTTGTTAAAAAAATACCCTAAATAATTTAACAATTAAGAATTTAACATGCTTAATCTTCACATGTCAGTTGGTATAAACTGGCCAAGGCCAAAGTATACCTCAGGGTAAACTTTAGCCTCGAAGGGTATACTAGGCCTAGTCCAGAATATGAGCCGGGGTATAGTTTGGGTTAATGCGGCCTGTTACACCTGGTTCTGCTCAAGGTTTCAGCCTGTTAAAAAGGAGTTTTTTTTCTTTCCACTGTCGCCTTAAGCTTTGCTCTGGGGGTTCAGGCCAGGTGGGTTCTTGTGTCTTGAGACAATCTAAACTGTAACTGGTGCTAAATGAATAAAATTGAATTGAACTGAATTGAATTGAAATTGCTGTACTATGTTCCTGTAACCTGTAACCTTCATTATCGCCTAGCTTTGCTGCTTGACAAACACTAGCTACTGTCTGTGTTCCAAAGATCAAAAGTTACATCAAGGGTTAAGATTTCAAAGCAGTAAAAACTAACGCATTTCAAAATACCAAATGAATTATCGCCCACAGCTTTCACTGGGGCTAGAAACTGAAGAAGTATTTATCATTTTACTTCTGATGCAATGACTGGTCTTTGAAGTTGCATTAAGATCCCATTGTCTCCTGATGTCAGAGGATTAGTCCCAACTGGCAACAGAAAAACTGCTTTTAACCTGGAAACATTAGTTCCTGTCTCATATCTTGTAGCTTGTATCTGGTCAACTTAAGCCAGTCTGAGCCTCACTGTTCAAAATTCAAATAATTACACAGTGTAGGTATGAAAGCCAAAGGAACACTGAAATAATTTTGTTTTTTTTATGTATACTTCATCAACATAAATAGTGTAGCACGATATTTCTGGTGCATTCAGCTGCACAGGCTGTCTCGTGGTGGATGACAGAATATTTAGTCATGGCTATTTCAAGAGACCTATCAGTCCTCAAGGAAATACACAGAAATTTTCAAAATAGACACACAACATCCTTTAATCGCATGCTCATGGTCACATACACTCCCCTCCAAAAGTATTGGAACAGTGAGGCCAGCTCCTTTATTTCTGCTGGGTTTGACATCAAACAGTGAATAGGAAACAAGATCAACACTTCAGCTTTTATTTCCAGGTATCCAGGTATTTACATCTGATCTATGATACACAACTTAGAAGGTAGCACCTTTTGTTTGAACCTATCCATTTTTCATATGAATAACAGTACTTTTCTGCCCTGAGCTCTCATAGGAGGCGGTCACATTTTTCCACTTTCCGTCTCTATCTCTGTTCTTCTCCCTACACCCTTATGTTTTCTGCTTGCTGCACTTTTGTCTCATCTCGTCTGACTTGGAGCGATCGCTTGGCACTTGACCTTCGAAACACCGATCATGGAATTGATTAGCTGGTCTCTCAACACGACTGACAAGATTGTCGCCACAAAGAGCACAAGCCAAGGGGAGCCTACCTGCCCGGATGGGAGTTTCACCTCTGGTGGCCTGGGGGAAGTGGAAGGGGATCATGTGCCTGGCACCCCTATCCGTGGAGGATGTGGAAGATGTTTATATATTCGGATTTGTGATGACAGGCCTGCTGATAATTGGCTTGTTCACGGGCCTGAGCTTCTGGAATAGAAACGACGTCCAAACTCTGCTGGTCTTCGCAAACGATCAGATCAAGGCTGCTGGTGACCGGAATGACGAACTCAAACGTAAGATGGACAATTCGCTTGGTGTGACTGTTGATTTGAGTCGCAAAGTGGATGCCATCAAGGTGAGGATCGCCACAGCTGAGGTCTAAAAAAGTTGAGAGCAGCTAGGGGGAAGGTGAAATTGCTCCTCTCCACCGCCTAAACAAGAAGGATACTGATGTAACATTCTGGCGCCCCTGGAACGATAACAAAGTCCTCTGGAAGTTTTTCATGGCCAAGAGATAGCTCTCCTAAATCCACCTCCACTTTCCCAAGGACACCTGTTGACTTCTGGACCGGTCCATCCAAGGACGTCTCCATAGCAACCTGCTGTGTTATCATACTTCCACCCTTGCGAACTGAGACACTGGGGTCTGGGACAGAAGGAGATTGGCTACATGCATACATGCACACTTGGACTCATGAACTGAGGACTGAGCTCACATTCACACACACATGCCAATCCCCGCCTCCAAGCCGCCTCCACAAGCTTTCCACTCGCGATGCACAGTAGTCAGGAATCCCGTGCGCAGCGCTCTACCGTATGGCGCAGCAGCTGCATAGGAGACCGACTACTGTGCTGAGCTCCCTGTCCCATTACCCCCCAACTAACCTTGTCTAATGTCATGCTTTGCTTGTTGCGGGTTTGTTTTTTTTAGGTTCCTTCTCAAATCGAATTTCCCAACATTGGAAGTTTCATTTGGTATTACAAACCTTTTTTTTACCCTCTGCTATCCCTACCCAGATCACAAATGTCTTTGTTTTTCCTTTTCCTCAAGAGAGGCAGCGCTCCTAAAGGTGGAGCAGCCCGAGCTGCCATTGGCAGGGAAGCTCAAATGAAATTTCATTGTATATGAAAGTGTGCAATGACAATAAAGGTTTGATTGATTGATTGATTGATTGATTGATTGATTGATTGATTGATTGATTTAAACATGTGACTGACAGGTGTGCTTTGTTGCCATGGTGTGTCCTATCACATTGATTGTTCAAACAACAAATAGTGTTCAATGTCTACATTCAGTTTCAAATTTGGGTTTTACCTGTGCAAACTGAATCTATGGTTAAAGGTATAACCAACATGAAAGCCAGAGAGCTGTCTATGCATGAAAAACAATCAACTGTGAAGCTGAGAGCAGATGGAAAAATCAATCAGAGCTATTGCATTAACATTGCCAAAGCCAGTTAGACCTTCCAGAAAAACACGGGCAAAAATCCTTGATTCCGCGGGCTAAAATCCTTGATTATGCGATTATGCGGGTTTTTATGCCATTTTATGTGGGGAAATTGCGGAAAGTTGCAAAGTATGCGAATATTTGTGAAATATGCAAAAAGATGCGAAATATGTAAGAACTGGGAAAAAAGGTGATTCTTCTCCTACATCCTGCTATTATGCTACCACTAAGTTGTTGTTTGAGTCCTTTGTGTTCAGCAAACCTTTTGCTGTGCTTCTTCTTGGAGAAGTGCTGCAACACGGTTGATTTTCTTCGGTGCTCCAGAACAATGTTGCACAGGGTGCAAAAAAGTTTCCCCCCACTTTCGTGCAGTAAATCTGGGTACTGTTTTGCCTGGTCTCTGGCTGAAATATTCGTAGGTAAATGTGATCTTTGAGCATCGGCCATTCTTGTTTTTTGTCTCTGAGCGCTGCGCTCAGTGTTGCCAACTCCTCAGTAAGGAAAGTCACTGTTGGCTGTCCTAAAAGTCGCTAGAAGTTGCTAAATGATGTCATGGCCTAATTTGCATATTTCCCAGTTTGCATGTAATTGTAATCAACGTTGTAGGAGAGAGGAATAACGTTGTGGAAGAGACAAAAGTGAGTATAAAACACCCAAAATATGTTTTTGTACTACAGGCTAAATGCTGTGGTTTATTTTAGTATGACAGTGAAGAAACATTTTCATTTATATCCCGCTCAGTAAGTCTGGATGGGATTTGTAGTGACTTTGCGCATGCGCAATTCATCTGCCGTCTGGCCGCGGAGTGATGTTCCTCTAATCAGACACTGGGACTGCTCAACACGGTCTCACGGGGATTCGTGAAACTGTCACGTCAGTTTTTGTTTCAGTTTCGTGCGCACCAACACGATGTCGTCATGTTTTTCGTGCTGCTCACCACGAGCGAAACCCGCTGTGGTAATCACATCTGAAAGTGGTTTATACCGGCGGATTCATGACGATCTAAGCTGTCCATCGGCGTTTGCGGCCGCCGCTGCGGCCGCCACTGCGGCCGCCGGACATTCTTTAGATTCCTATGCAAATTAGGCGGATTCATGACGATCTAAGCTGTCCATCGGCGTTTGCGGCCGCCACCGCGGCCGCCATTGCAGCCGCCGGACATCCGGCCGCCATTGCAGCCGCCGGATCACATCTGAAAGTGGTTTATACCAGCGGATTCATGACAATTTAAGCTGTCCATCGGCGTTTGCGGCCGCCACCGCGGCCGCTGCTGGGGCCGGATGTCTGGCGGCTGCAATGGCGGCCGCGGCGGCGGCCGCAAACGCCGATGGACAGCTTAAATCGTCATGAATCCGCCTAATTTGCATAGGAATTTAAAGAATGTCCGGCGGCCGAAGTGGCGGCTGAAGCGGCGGCCGCAGTGGCGGCCGCAAACGCCGATGGACAGCTTAGATCGTCATGAATCCGCCGGTATAAACCACTTTCAGATGTGATTACCACAGCGGGTTTCGCTCGTGGTGAGCGGCACGAAAAACATGACGACATCGTGTTGGTGCGCACGAAACCGAAACAAAAACTGACGTGACAGTTTCACGAATCCCCGTGAGACCGGGCTGGACTGCTGTGGGGTTACTGGACTGACAGCCTGTGCTTTGGGAGGGGGAGAAGCTCACAGTAGCACTTGCTGCTCGTTGAAAACAGTAACTGCAGAATGATCCGAGTTTTCCTGTCAGAGTCTCCAAAATGGCAGAAAAAGTCGCTAGAATTGTCGCTAGTCACTTTTGACAAAAAAAGTCGCTAGGGCGCTTTGGAAAGTCGCTAGACTTAGCAAGAAAGTCGCTAAGTTGGCAACACTGGCCGCGCTCCGCATCAGCTTATGCTTCTAGTGTGTGTGTGAATGCGCGATGACGTCAGGCCGGGTGTCACATAAAAACTCACTCACAACTCCATTTATATTGGTTATAGTTTTCTCATTTTATGTGGAAATTGTGAAAACAAGCGGGACCCACACATTTCTCCTTTTTTTCGTGGAAAATATGAGATTCTTGCGGGAATTATACACTGTTTTGAGGGGAATAGGCAGCCTTTTGGGAAATAACTGACCCCCGAATAATCAGCGGCAATTTGGTGATTAATGCAGGAATTCATGCGATCGCATAATCGTGTTTTTCTGGAGGGTCTAGCCGGTGCAGTCATTTGGTATGTCCTGAAGAAGAAAGAAACCACTGGTGTACTAAGTAACAGACATAGAATGGGTAAGCCAAGGAAAAGAGCAGCAGTTGACAACAGAAACATTGAGAGCTGTAAAGAAGGACCATAAAACAAGTGTTAGTGACATCAGCAACAGCCTCCACAAGGTAGGAGTGAAGGTATCACAATCTATTGTTCATAATAGACTTCATGAACAAAGGTAAGGGAGGCTACACCAGAAGATACTGGAATTTGCCAAAAAGTACAGAGATGAGCCTCAAAAAATTCTCGACCAAAGTTTTATGGGCTGTTGAGACAAAGATGAATCTTTACCAAAGTGATGGAAAGGCTAAAGTCTGGAGAACGAAAGGATTTGCTCATAATCCCAAACATACAAGCCAGTATGTAACAGTGGAGGTAATGTCATGACTTGGGCTTGCATGGCTTCTTCTGGGACAGGCTCATTCATCTTTCACTGATAATGTAACACATGATGGCAGCAGCAAAATGAACTCGGAAGTCTACAGAAACATTTTGTCTGCCATTTTAAAGAAAGATGCAGCCACACTGATTAGGAGATTCTACATTGTGCAGCAGGATAATGACCCAAAACACACTGACAAAACAACAAAGGAAATCAGGGGAAAGAAGTGGAAGGTTTTCGACTGGCCAAGTCAATCTCCAGACTTTAACCCTGAGCTACATTTTACCTGCTAAAGAGGAGACTGAAGGGAGTAATCCCCCAAAACAAACAACTGAAAGGGGCTGCGGTGAAAACCTGGAAAAGCATTAAAACAGAAGGATGCAAAAGTTTGGTGATGTCAATGGGTCAAAGGATTGATGCAGTTATTCCAAGTCAAAGATCTGCAACTAAATATTAAGTTGTGTTCACTTTAATATATTTTAAGTCTATCTGTTCCAATATTTCTGTTCACCTAAAATTTTTGTGCTCTGTTACAAATAAGGCTATCTCCTACCCTGTGCATCAGATCAAGATGTAAACACCTGGAAATAAAAGGTGAAATATTGATCTCTTGTCTCATACTGATGTCAAAACCAAATGTTTTCAGTCTACAGCAAAAATAAAGGAATTGGCCTCCCTTGAAGGGGAGTGTACACCCAAGTGCCAGAATATACAGTAGATGCCTACATTTCCACTCATGCCCTGCGACAGACTGGCCGCCTGTCCAGGGTGTCCCCTGCCTTCGCCCGAGTCAGCTGGGATAGGCTCCAGCACCCCCCGCAACCCTAGTGAGGATAAAGCGGTGTATAGAGAATGGATGGATGGATGGATTTCCACTCATAAATCACTCTCAAACAAGGTCACTAAGTGTCACCCATGGACAGGATGGATGGATATGTGTATAGGTGGGTATACTTTCTTCTGTTCATAGAGAAGAAACAGTTAGTTGACAGATTGAAGAAGTCATTAGCACTCTGAGGTCTTGTATAACACATCGGGTTAACTGCAAAAACCACCAAGAGCTGTGCAGTGTTGACTATTGGAAGATGATGCAACTGCTGACAAATAACTGATAAAAATAGCCAGCTCAGTCTGTGGTTCTCCCCCTGGACTCCATTGTGGTGGTGGGAGAAAGGAGGACTCTGGTCAAACTGTCCACTATCATACTAAACACTTCCCACCCTCTGCATCCGATTGTGAACTCATTAATAAGCGACAACCTAAGTATAAGAAGGAGCGTTTCCGCAAGTCCTTTATTCCAACATCTGTCAGACTTTACAACGCAGCCTTATACACTCAAAAAAATCAACAAGGGCAGTTGTTTGATTAATAAAGTAGAAATATGTTTAAATGAAATGAATTAATCATGTTTATGTTTACTAAATGATTTGTTCTTGTTGGTTGTACATGGTTTCAAAGAAATTCAAACCAATTAAATTGATTCATGTGAGTCCAACAAGAATGAGATTAATCAAAGCAATATGACTCCAGTGGTCAGCTACTGCGCATGCTCCATGCCCCAAGGTCTCCTGGGAAATAACTGAAGAATCGTCAGGTCCTTTCCCGCTCAGTCCTTTGTTATCTTCGCTCTTACAAGTAAGTACTTTATATATTTATGCATGAATTTATCCAGTACAAAAGTGCGAGCGCTTATCAGACGTTTGTGGGACATTTCCGCGTTGTATAGTTTTCGTTAGCTTAGTAATTTTGTCCCTCGGTTTTCACATGCTAACTAGCTTAACTTTGCTTCGGCTAATTGTGCATTTATTACAGTGGTAAACTATGCATTGAAGTTCTGGTATTTGTTTAATGTAAAGATGCCTTGTGCTAAATCACGGTATATAAAAGTTAAACCGTCAACACAATCGTTAGTATGACAGAAACGAGTGTGTTGGGGGTGCGGAGGCGGATTGGCGCCAGGGCATAGACAGCTGCGTGTATTTAGGTCTGAGGGATATTTGGAGGTGCAACTGTCAGTCCTAAGGTATGTTCATTGTAAAATTGTAAAATGCTTTATTTTGTGTGTCAATTTCATTTGCTCTGACCCATCCAAACAAATATCAGATATTTACAATAGAAACGTTACAGCTGAAACAATTCCTGGAGTAATTCCATTACTAAAATGCTGAAGCATAATTCTCTGCCTCCAGGCTTCGTTTTATCCACTACATACGATACTATATATGCATGATACAGCGCGGTTGTCCACGGACACAGCACCAGCGACGCCGCGCTCTGAAACCTATTTATTTCATTTGCTTGCGCCGGGCATCAACGGCATGCCGCTGCGCCAAGCAAAGCCTCAGCGCAGCAGGCAGATCGGTGAGACCGCAGGCTCGCCGTGGTCAAAGTTCAGACTTGTTTAACTTTGACTTCTCCGCGCTGTGACGTAGGAACGCGGCATCTCGCCTGCTCGGAGGGCAAAATGGAGGACCCCATGGTTCTGTGTGTCCACATTTCCCCAAATATGACTTAACTTTATGGTTGAATTGAGACTGAGAAATGTTTCTGTAGCTGCTGCCCTAAGAAATATAAGTCCTGTTATAAATGCTGAAGATTTTAAAACAGTTATTTTGTTTGTTTCTTTCAGACATTGAGTGCAAGTCAATCTGTGTCTCTGTATGATCATTTGTATGCACCCTGTTTTTTAAATGGTAAGTAAATACTTTTGTCAAAAAAATGTATTGCATGTACACATATTTACACATTTAAAGTTTATAGAATTAGAAATGCATTGAAAGCAAAAGCTATTGATGGCCAGATGTAGTATGTACATAATATTGACCTATTGTGTTGCCATGACAACACTGCGTTGTAGCATTATCGCATGGTCAGTTTGTGAATTAAGTCATTTGTTAGATTAATTTTGCCATTTCCTTACCCCGTTTTGTCTTGTTCTTTCAGTGAGGTGTATGTGGCAGTGCAGACATTGTGACACAAGAGAGAGAACTAGGTACAAATTACTTAAACATTATAAACTATACCATCATTGTGGAAGAGGCCAACATTATCTGTGCATAAATGTTAGTTGTCCATGCTCATTCAAGACTTGGACTGGACTCAAAGCCCATGTCTATAAATGTCATCCATATCAGCTTGTATCAACAGCTTCCAGTTCAGTAACTTTTAAATGTGAGTTGTGTGATCGCAGTGACATCTCAACAGAAAGAGACTTTTTTGTTCATATTGGAACACATCTGCGCAATATAGAAACAGTTAACTGTGTATTTAATGGTTGCTCTTTCAGGACAAATGTCCATAGTACATTTTACACACACAAAAAGAGGAAGCATCATCCACACACACTAGGTGATTTTAAAGCTAGTGTAGTTAGATTTGTGGACCCAGTAAGAGTATCAGATACCTCTGACAATGTGAGGGCTGGCATTTCTGTTGTTGTGTCAGATGATGAAGTTGAGACCGAGTCAGTGACAGAAGGTGATGATGATGATGTTCAAAGTCTTCCAAAACTAATTGAGCGAAAAATAGCTGCAATTTTGTTAAAATTAGAATATATATTTCATATTCCAGCAAAAGGAGTGGATGAGTTATTGGAAGAATTTCATTTTTTGATAAGTTCAGCTTGTGCACCTCTAACGAAGCATACAGTCACAGATATTTTTAAAAGCCACAACCTCCATGTTGATCCATCTGTTGTTGAAGAACTTGCTAAGTCAGTGTGTGTTTCCAACCCTGTGGCTAAAATTTTGGGGAAGTTTGGTCCTCTTGCCACGTCTTATAAACGAAAACAGTATTACAAGTTAAATTTTAGAGTTGTAGAGCCTATTGAGTATTACTTAACGGTTGACAAAAAAATATCTTTTCAGTACATCCCTTTATTGCAGTCATTGCAGGAAATATTGAGTTGCAAAAAGTTACTGGATAAAGTGATTGAAGAACAAATAGCTAAAGAAAACAGAGATTTGCCCGGTGATCAGCAGTTTTACAGGTCATTCAAAGATGGTAAGCATTATAAAACTAATAGTTTTCTAGCTGTTGAGGAGTTGAGAATTTGCATCAAACTTTATATTGATGAGTTTGAGGTTTGTAATCCTCTTGGGACCTCACGGAAAAAGCACAAGCTTTGTGGAGTATATTGGGTCTTAGCTAACTTGCCTCCTGGTTTTCATTCTGCTCTCTCATCAATTTATTTGGCTGTTCTTTGTAAAAGTGAGGATTTAAAGACATTTGGGTTTGAAAGGGTCTTGGATCCGCTTTTGAAAGATTTGTTAATTTTGGAACAACATGGTGTGTTCATCAGTCAGTTGAATAAGTGTATCAAAGGCACTGTGAGTTGTGTAATAGCTGACAACCTGGGGGCCCATGGGCTTGGAGGCTTTGTGGAGAGTTTTTCTGGTGAATACATCTGTAGATTCTGTACAGCAAAGAAGTCAGAAATACAGTCATTGACTGCTGCTCATTTTGAATTAAGAACCAGGGAACTTCATGAAGAACATTTAAAGTGTGCTCTAGAAATGGCAGCCTTGTGTTTTGGAGTTAAACGGGAGTGTGCTTTGAGTAAACGTCTTGCCCATTTTCATGTCAGTTCAGGCTATCCTCCAGATATAGCCCATGATCTTTTTGAGGGAATAATACCTGTGGAACTGGCTCATTGTTTTTCTCTCTTGATCTCAAAAAGTATTTCACTTTAGAAAAGCTTAACAAATTGATTCTAAATTTTGAGTATAAGTGGGGAGATAAAACCAATAGGCCTCACGCAATACCACAGACATTCTCAGTGAAAAAAAACATTGGTGGAAATGCACATGAGAATTGGTCTCTGCTTCGATTACTTCCCCTGATTATTGGTCCACTTGTTCCAGAGGATGAACCTATTTGGCATCTTGTTTTGGATCTGAAGGACATAGTAGAGCTTCTCGTTGCCACTATACACTCAGATGAGTCAATTTCTTTTCTTGAATGTAAAATCAGTGAACATCGCCAGAGGTACCAAGAGCTTTTCCCAAGCAACCACCTTCTCCCTAAACATCATTATTTAGAGCATTATGCTCTTCTGATTCGCTTGTTTGGCCCTCTTGTCCATACATGGACAATAAGATTCGAGGCAAAGCATAGTTTCTTTAAACAGATTGCTCGCCATACTAATTGTTTTAAAAACATACCATCAACTCTTGCTGGTAAACATCAGCTCATGATTGCATCTGACCTGCAGTCTTCTGACCATAGGCCAGCTTTGGTTGTAACTAGTGGCTCGTCAGTACCAATTGATGTTTTGCAAAGTGACATAGCAGTTGCTATAAAGCAAAGATTACCAGAGGTGACGGAGGTCCATCTAACAAGAAGTGTGTCATGCAGTGGTATGAACTACAACAAAGGGATGATTGTTGTTTATGGGAAATCATTTGGTCTTCCAGACTTTGCTGAAATTCTGCAAATTTGCATTTTGCAAGATAGGGTGTATTTTATTGTGAAAAAACTCTCAAGTTGGTATAGAGAACACTTCAGAGCTTTTGAAATTGACACATCACATTTGAGAGAGGTGTCTCTGATTGAGCATGGGGAACTACTTGATGACTACCCATTAGCTGCCTATTCAGTGGGAGGCCTGCATCTGGTAACTCTGAAGAGACACATAAACTTAACTGGAAAATGAGAGTAATGTTGTAAGTATTCCCTACCACATCACATGTAATGCTTCTTAGTCATAAAGTCATAAAAGCATGCTTCGTTCTTGATATGTAATTATTTTTTCAAAGGCCACATGCTATTTTAAGTTGTGTAAGATGGTCTGCTTGACCCATATCTGGAGAAGCAATGTTCAATAATGACACTTAAACTTTCAGGTGGCTAAAATCTGTCTTTTTGTTGACACATTTACAGCAGTACAATTCACTATTTCTATGTCTATACTTTACACACCCTTTCTCCACACAGGAGACAATTGCCGTCATTTTATTTAGATGAGCGATGAATACCTCATACAACCCTGCATCAAAATACACTTAACTAAGTAAATAGTATAATTTAAAAAATATAATTGAACTTCTGTTGTTATCATTCACCCTCCTGTGAATTTTTAGATTTCTTTGGGAAAAATGTAAATCTTTTGGCTTAAGAATTATTTTATAGACTAAAAAAAGTCATATGATAAGAAAGTGACAAACATGACTTATTTTATTTTGGGTAACTTTTCCCTTTCATGTCTATTTTAATGTTTATGACCATTTCACATTGTCTTCATCTTTGAGTGTTTCTTTGTTTTTTTTGTGAAAAATAAAGGTTAAATCAAAGTCCATGCAAAATATGGGAGTAGATTAAGATTTGATATAAAGCAAAATAAGTTGGAATTAAATAAAAAAACACTTTTAATGATACTAAATGATCAGATTTACTTCAGATGAGACATTCACAGGCACACTCATAATGTAAATATTTCTGTGATTACCTTTTTTAAATTTTGAAATATTCAACTTTTTTGTTTTTGTTTTTTCTCTTTTTAGGTCTTGACAATGACCCTGCCAGTAAGACTGAGGATCATCCTGGGTGAAAATGATGCCAGGAAGTTACATTTGCCCGCTGGGTTACCAGACTCCATCGAAGAACTGTGCCAGACAATAAAGACAAGTTTAGGATTGCAGAAAGATTTTCGACTTCAGTACCAAGATGCTGATTTTGGAAATGAATTTGTTAACCTGTCAGTGATCTCAGAAATACAGGACAAAGCAACTATAAAGGTGGTCTTCCTACAAAATTCTACAGATGATGCAATGATAGGTCGGTCTCCAGCAGTCCAAACTCCTTTGGATTCGTCATCGCTCTCCTCTGATGCGGATGATACAGAGCCTGCTTCATCTTCAGGTTCATCGCCATCTACAAGGCATTGGGTTTGGCCAAGCATCTTCTCCATCCCTACCTTCAACTATGAAGCTGAACTCCAACTTGAAAAGGCCAATGCTGAGAACTGTACTGATGGAACTTGTTTGAACCCCTCACCGAAACTGAAATCTCACATTCTGGAACGTCTGTCTGAAGAAATCGTTAAGTTTAAAGCCTACCCCAATGACAGTGACCTGAATGACGTTGCTGAGGCTCTTGTGAAAAGCACCCTTGTCTGTGGGAACAGGGGTCCTTCAACGGCTGTTATGGTTGGAAGATCAGCCTTAAGTATAAAATGGCCAACCTCCGAAGCAAACTAAGGGGGCTGGGATGTGCCGAGGTAATGCTTAATTCACTGAAGAGCAAGAACCAAGATAAATCTCTGGCAGCATTGAATGTCAAAAAGCCAAGAAGGGCAGAAGTCAATTACTGTCCAGAACACCCAAAAGGAGAAACCACCGAGAGTCTTGAAGAAGAGAGAATTGCACTGCTTTCTGAGTACATGAAAAAAGACAATTGGCATACAGTGACAGCAAAAATGGACAAGACTTTCTCATACAGGAGGCAAGAAGTTCTGCAAGGACAACCCTTCGTTGCAGACTTCAAAAGCAGATGGCCAGCTCTTTTCAATGAGAAAGAGGTAATGTCCCTGATGTGCTCCGATTTCAGTGCACACAAGCATGAGAATAGAAAATAATGGCAATTTGTGTCAGATCTGATAAATAATTTCACTCCATTGTCCAAGATTTTTCTGTTCTAACAGATACAGTGAGCAATAACTTAATCAGTGTTGATCCTTCTTGTGCCGTATATTTCTGTGCCATTTTGATTGGATGAGTGACATGTGCCTCGATGTTTTTCAGATCGATAATGAATTCAAGCGCATATCAACTGTGCCTCTGCTTTCGACATTCTTCGCTGCACTTGACCAGTACTCTCCCCGTCTGATAGAGATCTTTAGACATAAAGGTGGAGCAGGTGGAAGGAAGATCCAACATGTCATGATGGACATTTCCAAGGTTTGTATTTAAATGGCTTGGCCTGTGCTTGTGAAATAATTTTTATAAAGGAATGACTTTGTTATGTCAATTTTAAGAGTGTGATTCACCATGTATAATGTGTCGGAAATGTGCCCAGAGAATAAAGCTGGTCACATTCACAACTCTTAAATCAATTTTCTTCAGGATGAGTAAAGTTGGTCTTCATCTTTATGTCTGTGCTTATAAGCCATAGCCACAGGTGAAGTTGTCATAGGTAACACTGAATTTTTTTTGGTCAGAATGAACAATCACTCCCAACCCAAAATTACCTCTTTTTTGTGTGTGATTTTATTGAAATTTTGTGTAGATGTTGGCAACTTGCCCTTTTGGGCTCCTGAAAGCCAAGTATTTTCAAATAAATGGTGGGTTAAAGTTGCAAAACTTCCCACTGGAAAACACGAATTTTAAGCTTTTTTCACATTTCTGTCAAAAACATGCTGAATACCATCATAATTGGTTCCTTTATTTCTGTCAGGATGACACAATACACACTAGACGAACATGCGTCCTCAAGTCCTTGTGCATCTACCTGAATGAAGACCACGAAAAACTTGTGAAGGAATACAAGGTGAGTTAAATAGATTATGAGTACCGTAACTAAAAAGGCATAGAATTGAGCTGTGAATCTGGGCTAGCCTTGCTATTGGATGACGATTCAGGCATCAAGAAATTTCTATTGCATGATGTTCTCAGTGTTTATCACTCACTTACTTATGGTTTCTTGTTATTCATTTAATGCAAATAGTAGAACAAATTTATAAAGTATAAAACCTTTCTAATTTCCTAACTGGCAAATTGAGCACCAGTAGCGGTTGTAGTTAAGAAACAGCAAGTTTGATGAAAACAAAGGAGTTTCCCTACAACTCCACAGCAGGTGTGCCAAAGTTCAGAGGGCATATCCTCTCAGTTGAGCACTGAGTACAGAACAAAATCCTGCAAGAAGCTGCTGCCATTAGGCCCATTGCTTTTCAACATATTCCATTATATTCCTTAAAAAATTGTAAATGTAGGAAATTAAAAATTTCAGTGCAAGCTCTCAGAATATCTTACTTTGTCTTTCATCTTGTATATCCCAGAACACAGACACAGAGGCCACTGCGTCCATGGGGCAAACTGTTCTGGGAGTTTATGTAATCCGGAAGGAAGGAGTGGAGCTGAGACATGAAGACCCAGAAGACATCGGTGTCCTGATTGAAGGTGTGGAAGTTCTTAACAACCTGCAGAGCATTGGAATTGCTTGTGCTTTGTTGTTTGGACTTACATACTGTTTGAATCTGAGCTACCCGTCAAAGCTCAAATGCACCTTTGAAGTCCTGCAAAAGATATTCCTCGATCTTGATGGGCAGAGACTGTCTTCCAAGGCACAGTTCCTCAAGAACAAGCTTATGAGCAAATAAGCTTGAGGAAGACTACAATAAGTCTGAAGGGAGGATTTTGTTTACTTTTGAGAGTTCAAATTTAGGTGTTATGATGATGTGTTATGATGTTATGTTATGACAATTTATAGTTTGCTCAGTGGAGTGAGAACAAGAGAGTCTCCAAAGTTAAAATGTCTCCTATATTTAAATGTTGCTGGAACAGATAGAGTTGTATCTTTACTACTGATTTTATTACATAAAGTGTTGCTAAAGAAGTTTCACCCTTTGGCTGAAAAATGTTTAAGAAGCCACTACAATGGTTATAGATTCCTGTGCTGTCGGTGACTTGACAGAGATTTTATTTTGTATTGTACAGTTTATTCACATAACAGTCACAAATGTTTTTTTCTTGCCATGCCTGCCTTGTGTAAATTTTACAAGATTTGAAATATATATATATATATTTTATTTTCTATTCTGCACATATCTTATTTTCCAGTTGTTTTATTAGGGACCAAAGGATGAGATTTATGTCTTTAATGGCATTTCTTTTTGTTGTAGTTTAGAATTTGGTCAACTAGAATGTTTCAACGGTGGATTTGGCACTGTGTTGTATGTTAAATAAATGTTAAACACAAATGTTTGAATAAAATGTGAATTAATTTTTTCAGTCTTTTATTTTGTAATGCTGGTTAATTAATACATACTAGTACGAACAATGAACACAAATCTAATTGAACCAGTAAGATTGATATTAGTGTGACAAACAGAGCTTATGTTTGTTCATTCAACAACACTGACATTTGTAGAAAGAACAAGATCTGAAAAGGTTCATACAGCAAGATGGGATTTTGTTGTTTCAACATGTTTAAATAATGTAGATTAGACTAATGATTGTTGAGTTCAAATTACATGGTCAAGGCAAGCTGGTTGTACTTGATTTGTTTAGATGGAATTTAGGTACCAAGATAAAATCATGTTAATCCAATGAATTATTTTTTTGAGTGTAGACTGGTCTACCTCTGTTGCTGCTTACTGCATACCACTTATGTGCAATAACTGTTTATTCTTAAAGAATAATAATTATTATTCAGCTTCTGTGTGTATAATGTTCTCTGCGTTTTTGCACTGTGTGTTTCTAAGTTATTCCTGTGCTGCCTTTATACTTGTTCTCCTTAGAACTGCCCTGTTAAAGTACGCCGGCCCGCGGGCGGGCCGTTTTTATATCGGTATACGCTTTTTTTAAAATAGAAGGACACTGCAAACACGATTATACAAACACTATACACACATAGAAAGCTGAGATTCTCATGAATCCGCCGGTATAAACCACTTTCCGATGTGATTACCACAGCGGGTAATATAAACACATTTATCCAACAAACAACAAGTCATGTAAATGTGCACAGCTCACCTGTCGACGCAGTTTTGGACGCTCGTTTCTGGTCATAAAAGAAGATAATCCCAAAAACGGGCCAGAACCCAAGCTTAGCCATCCAGAGGAAACAATCGAGTATAATACTTTGGCCAAAACATGTCTCGAAATAAGTAAAAATCCAGAAAACGATCGGCTCCGTGCGCGTGCACGTGGCGCGTGGTGGCGCTGTGCGTTTCATATTCACTGCATCTTTCTATATAACTTTATCATACACGGTCCTATTTTCTTTGTTCGCGATTCAAAATGGATACTGGAGGCTTCTCTACCGCTTCAAACCGAACTTCAACCAATCAGGTGACTCGTTTCCGCCTACTACGGCGATATAGCCACCATGGCTGAGTCTGACAGATATCGATTACATCACTTGATTGACTTATTTCTCAGCAAATCACGCCGGAGGAAACGTTAGATTGACAGGCCTGGTAGCAATGAGCTTGCTGAATGGCTTGAATATAAATCCCGCCTCTGCCAGCGGGTTTATATGATATTTTCATTCGTGAGCTCCGGGCTCCACCTGCTGTTTCTCTGTATTCCTCTCAATCTGTGTGTGTGATCGACACTGAAGCCTATCTGAAGTGATTTTTTGAATTATTTATGAGTTTTTGAGTGAAAATAATGTGAAATGAAGTGAAAATGAATTTATACCATTCTGTAGAGAGTGTGTACAGTGTATAAAGATTATATCCAACATTGACAGGGGCGGAGCATATCAGTACAAATACATGTGTGAAACACTCATTTCTTGTAGTATTGCTCTGAAATTTTGACCTGAACTATGTAGGACCCCAGGCTTTTGCAATATTGTATTTTCAAGCTCTTACAGTGCTGCCACACTGATTTTCAGGTGTTTTATTAGGGAAAAAATGTAGGCGAGAAAAAAATTCATCCTAATTCAGTGTGTGCCAACATGAAATACTCTGTGCCAGTAGCACCTAGAGTAATTCTGACTGCACTGGGTGGAAAATTCAGGTTGTCAGCTTTCAAATGAGACCCCAACCATGCATGTACTCCAAACAGTTCAAGAACAGCATTCAATTTACTTTCTGTAAATCTCAGTAGAAATTTCGGGCGGAAATTGCCTGGACTTTAAAGGGTGAACTTTCCCCACTGTGGGGTCAATAAAGTTTATCTTATCATCTTATCTTATTTTATTATATTTTATCTGATCTGATCTGATCTGATCAAGACCCTTTCCTGTGAAATGCCTTTCTATAATCACAGTGACAGAGTGTGGAGGAACAGATGGATGAATGGGTGGGTAGACCACAAGTGATGGATGAAGAGATGTATGAATTGATGAGACGAACAGAATTTCTCTCTGGGGATTAATAAAGTCTGTCTATGTCTAAACATATGAATGGATAGACAAAATCATAGACTGACAAATGGATTGATGCAACAATAAATAAAACAATTAACTCTTTTCACATCCTGGTCCCACAGACTGTCAATGAGGTTGAGATCTAGACTTTGACTAAGCCACTCCAAAATTGGGATTATTCTTGTGCTGCATAAGTCACTTAAACTTGGGCTTTGACTCATATGCCAATGACCTGATGTTCTCCT
Organism: Acanthochromis polyacanthus; assembly: GCF_021347895.1. Lineage (NCBI taxonomy): Eukaryota > Metazoa > Chordata > Actinopteri > Pomacentridae > Acanthochromis > Acanthochromis polyacanthus. The sequence goes on along the minus strand of NC_067115.1, from coordinate 40,008,684 downwards.
TCAGAACTTTCTGTCAAAAAGCAGAACTCACCACAACATAGCACTGCCATGTCCATGCTTAACTACTTGTAACAATAATAGTATGCCTGGTATATTGTCTCTGTGAGACCTTTTTTTTTTTTATTATATCTTTATTTTTAAGCCCTATTGTTCTTTTTGGACAATAGGACTCAGGACTGCAGTTCTTGGATGTTTTGAAGGTTGGCCACTTGAAGAAAGGTTCACTATTGTTCCAAATCTTCTCTAATTTGTAAATAATGTCTCTTACTGTGGATCGGTAAAATCTTCGAACTGTATCCCAGGCCGATATATTTGAAACACATTCTTCTCGTCTTGAATTTCTTTAGATTTTCTGCTACTGATGACACCCTTCAGCCAACTTCCTGCTTCTGAAAATGGTCTACTGAATTCATGATTTGATTGTACGAGACTGGTAGTAATCAGGCTGCAACAGTTATCAATGCAGTTATACTGGTGGAAAGTAACTACATCAACTGACTTAAGGACAACTTCAAACTATCTGTAGTTTTAGCATTTTATTCTATACCACTTTATACTTTACATTCAGGAGAAAATACAGTATTTTCTTCTTCACAATTTTTTCTGAAAGCTTTAGTTACTTTTAAGATGAGGAAACCAATCATATGCAAGCTTTTAAGATACAACACAGCTGAAGAATTAACCCGTGGTTTTCAGAATGTATGGCTTAGGAAAAGCAGTGTACAGTCAGGGGTCACATTTCAGATGTTTTGAAGTTGTTTTTCACCAACAATGATTTTCATTTCATTTAAGTACATGTTCCAGTCACAACTATTTTTCTTCTATCCTGTCCTATAAATTGTGATGAGCCCTTAGATTTATCTGCTGTCCTTGTGTATAAAACTCCTTATTAAGGCATTCAAGCTAGCTGCACCTGTAGCAACTACAGTAACCGTACCATTACTTAGGTTGCCTCTGTTTTTTTAGGTTTTGCTTGAATATTTGAAAGTTTAGTAGGAAATCAGGAGTAGGTTAAACACTTAAACAACACTGTTGTAGCATAGACACTTGGTCTTTGGAATTCCAGAGGAGATGACAAATCAGATAGGGAACACACTCTCTTAGGATGGGGGTCTAGAGCCCACATCAAACTGTCATTTTGGACATTGGACAGGACATGATGATTTCAGAATGAATGTCATTATTAACCTTTGAATTTATTTCCCATTAAGAATGTGAAAGGTGAAACTTGTGCTATTCATTACCATATGTATGACATGTTACCATACCTTCATTTGACATATATTTTTAGTATGTAGAGCACATTCACATATAGTTTGAATGAATTAAATAACTTACAGATTTGTTAGCTTATATACTCACACTCAAAGAAACGCAAGTTCTTTGACCGATGGAAAATAAATTTGGGTTCCCAAAACAAAAATGCATTTGGTACTTTGTGGTGCATGTGTGTCTTAACATTTTCTGTTCATTTGTAATGTTGGTGGTGAAAACCGAAAACGGAAAACGAATCGTCGCAATACACCAATGCATTGATGAATGTGGACATATCACACTTTGCACGTGCAATGAATATGCACGATTTATCGACACCTTCAGTGGGTATAAATTTCATCAAGATCATAGGCATTTCACTTGCTGTTTAACTATGCCATGCTTAAACCAAATTGAGAGGAACCAAGCCATCGGACGGTCTGCAAGCTGAGAGTCTGTCCGCTTCGGGGAAGGTCATCGGTGCTCTGTGTGGTGTTGTATCGACGCTGGAGACGGTAAAATGGTGTGATGTTGGACATTAAAGTGACGGGCAATGTCTCGGACAGACTCTCCAGCTTGCAGACGTCCGATGGCTTGGTTCCTCTCAATTGTTAAGCGTGGCATAGTTAAACAGTAAGGTGAAATGCCTATTGATGTTGAATGAAATTTACCCACTGAAACGGTAGTCGATAAATCGTGCATATTCAATTGCACGTGCAAAGTGTGAATCATGTCCACATCATCAATGCATTGGTGGTATTGCGACGATTCGTTTTCCGTTTCGGTTTTCACATTCAACCTTACAAAACGCAACAGAAATGTTAAGAAACACACCATGCACCACAAAGTACCAAATGCATTTTTGTTTTGGGAACCAAATTTAATTTTCATCGGGTAAAGAAACTTGCGTTTCTTTGCATGTGAGTATAATAGTTAGGATTATGTCACTCTTGGTTGACAGGATTATGGTGAGGAATAAACAGATTGCGTTGCACGTTTAATAACATGCATTTTATTTCGTTTTGATAAACATCATTTCCCCTTTCTCCTGAAGACAAAGAGAGAGTAATCAGATTACTTAAAATCGTGCCAAAGTATTCTATCCACTCCTCCAGCCTCCAGCCCTATAAAAACGGACAACACCCTTGTCTGTCCTCTCTTTCTTCCTTTGGACTCCCTCGGAGAACGTGCTGGGCATCTCAATCAAGCATCATCAAGCAGCGACTCGTCCCAGCCCACGGAGATCTGATTGACAGCTGCTCACAGTAAATTCCGCTGGGCTTTCTCTGTTCCTGATCTGGGTTGATGTCACTAACCACTTGATTATTTAAATCCAGCCACTTCGTATTCCCTTTTGCGTATCGATCCTAGTCCAAGACTACCGTTTCATGAGTCAGGTCGTTGCTATCTGGATTCTGTCACCATAATCCTCATTCTCTTGATATGCTGATTTGAATCTGATCACAACACACACACATACACAATCCCACACGCACACATCCATACATGCACACACACACACATTCATGCACGTACACAAATGTTGCATTTTTCACTACATAAGCTCACCTTATTGCTTTCAGTTAATAAATATTTCATTTAGACCAATCTGTGTCTTGTACATTTCTGTTGTGAGAAATTGAAGTCAATTTCAACCAGAATTCTACTCTTTCAATATCAGACTCATCAATTATATCTCAAGTCGAGTCTCCAGGAGATTTCTTAATTAAATTGATAATTTTCCTCAGGTAAACTGAGGGGTGCCCCTTTATTTAACGAGTGCAAATATAATCATTTCATGGTACACTACACTGTAGGACTAACTTGGTCATATATCAGCCTGAGGTTCTATGTATAGCGCCTGTGAAGTTTGAAATTTAAATTTGCAGGTCCTTACCTGCATGTGGCATGATGAAACCTCCGTCCTTTTAGGGAAACATTTATTTGGGTGACTCATTACATTCACAGGAACACTTTTGTCTTGTTGAGGGCTGGGTGCCTTGGACACATCTTGCTACACATGCACTGGCAGGTCTCCTTGTTAAAGATGTAGTTCAGAGGGCAGATGGAGGAGTATCATGGTGCAAACACACTGACAGGTGTTGTGATTAAGGTGTTGGTTAGTCCACAGTCAATGAGTTTCATCCCTATGCCTGCACACAACACTGGCAGCTTTCCACATCCAGTTCCTATCTGGGCCACACACATCTGCAGAAATATGTCTGTAAAATTGGAAAAAGAGGGGAGACACACAAATGGAGTTGGTCATTTATGGGGGGTCTGGAGGAGGTAGTAAACTTCAGGAGAGAGAGAGTGCACAGATGCTATTGTACTGATACACTTTATCATTTATGTTTCTACATTATGCTTGGATTCTCGAAAGTGAGTTTTCCAGCCATAATGAGTCAGTGTTACTGTAATTAGGTTCATTAGAAATGTCTCCACATGAAATACAACAGATTGAGTAATACCAGAGACAGGCAAGTGCTTTAGATTTAGCACAGGGGATAGTGTAAATGATATATCGGTTACACTATCCCCTGTGCTAAATCTGTATGACTTCAATTTCTTTGGACAGTGTCCAAGGAAAAAATAAAAACATGGTTTGTCCTACGGAAAAATATTTTGTGATTAAACTTTGCTAAAGAAAATGGAAAGAAGCCTGATGATTCCTGGGTGCACATTCCTAATTTAGATGTGGTCAAAATAAATAATGCGGTTCAGCTGGGTCCAGCATGTTGACTGAACCTGGCCAAAACTACCATGATGAATTCATATTCCTGACAGTTAAGCACACAGTTGATATTGTGATCATATTGGGCTGCATTGAGTGGAAAAGATGTTTAAAGATGTGAAACTATGGCTTGCTCTGATTTATGACTTGACCAACTTGATCAAGATGTTGAGAGACGTGAATCCAAGGAAAAAGAGAAAGAGAAACTCAGAACATTGAAGAGAGGAATTAGAACATGAGTGACACACAAGGAAAACAGGAAATCAAACTGAAACCACAGAACATGTCGATAAGGTAGCTTCTCTCAAAATTTTTGAACCATCAAGAACCGTCGTGAACAAGGCCAGAACACCTTTCAGAATGCTCAACAAACGTATGGAGTCCTCCTTGTACAGCACTAAGACCAAGCTGAGGATCTACCGAGCTGTGTGTTGTCCACCCAACTGTATGACTCCGAATGCTGGAGGATGACAGAGAGTGACATCACCAAAGCAGTCAGTCTTCCACACCAAGAACCTCAGGAGAATATTTCGAATCTTTTGCCTGAAACCATCTCCGATCAACAGCTACTTGCGTGCTGCAGTCAAGACAGCATGGAGACGATCATCATGCGAAGGCAATGGAGATGGACTGGGCACGTCTTGAGAAGAGAGCAGGACAACATCACCCGCACAGCCCTTCACTGGACACCTGAAGGGAAGCGCAAGAGAGGAAGGCCAAGAAACACCTGGCGCCGAACTGTGGAGGCAGAGCTCAAGACCATGAACCACACTTGGGGTACCATTCAAAAGCTGGCCCAGAACCGACAGAAGTGGCATCCTTCGTAGCCGCCCTACATGCCATTCGGCATAATGGGCATGAGTGAGTGAGTCTCAAAATTTTAAACAAAATTAACAAAAGCTCATTAATCAGATACAAATTGATAATGAAATTGTTTCTGATTCTGAATTTCTGTTCCATGATTTAGTCAACATGTTCTCTATTTGTGGTTCCCAACATTTTAATTCTTATGACTGTGGTTTAACACTCCCAATGGCTCATTTTCCTTTAGAAAAATCTTGATGGTTCTTGCTATATGTGGGTTAAATTCAAGTAGCAGTGCTGGTCGAGACATGTTTGAAAGTCAAATTCATCAAACTTGCTGCACTAATGTGTCCTCTTGAAGATGAACATTTCTCTCTGGTTACATGTTCAATGTCACCTACATGGAAATGTGCCAGTTTTATACCTCTTTCTCAAGGTGAAGAAGAATCTGATCTGTATCAGCTAATTTCTACTATTGTGTCATAGCAAAATTCTTTTCAATTATCACAGTTCAATATTTTACCTTTGTAATAATCTGGGGGTGGGGGCTGCACGGTGACATAGTGGTTAGCACTTTTGCCTTTCAGCTAGAACATCCCTGGCTCAGTCCCAGCTTTCCTGGATCTTTCTGCATGGAGTTTGCATGTTCTCCCTGTGCATGTGTGGTTTTCTCCAGGCACTCCGGCTTCCTCCCACAGTCCAAAAATATGCTGAGGTGAATTGATTATTCTAAATTGCCCATAGTGTGAATGTGAGTGTGATTGTTTGTATGAAAATGTAGCCCTGTGACAGACTAACGACAAGTCCATGGTGTCCCTTGGCTTCACCTGAGTCAGCTGGGATAGGCTCCCCCACGACCCTAATGAGGATTAAACGGTGTATATATAATGGATGGATGGATAACCTGGGATGTAAACCAAATTTTTGACTACCATGACGTCTAAATTTGAGAAATAATGTTCATCAGTCTTTGAAGGCTAACTTACAGGAGTAATTTTCATTCGTCTTTAACCTTTTTTGACATGGTCAGTCACTTGTACCTCTTTCATAATTTCTGCTTTACTCTATATGCTTTCTCTGGTTTAATGATTATCTTCATAGTAGACATTGGAGTGTCCTCTGTTTTCATTCAAGTTTCATTCTGACTTTAGCTGTTGAAGAGGGTACTCCACAAGGTTCTACTCTAGCACCCTTTTTCCAATATCTGTCTTACTAACAATTAAATAAATTAAATAACATCAAATTGTTGTCTATTCTATTCTATTCTATTCTATCTATTCTATTCTATTCTATTCTATTCTATTCTATTCTTCTCTGCTGATCCTGCACTACCATGTCTGGTACTGCTCATATGCTTGGGCTACAGTGAATTAGCCCTTGATCAAGTACACTCCTCGAGTATCTTCATTCTTAAACTCTCATTAAGCAACACATTCATTTTATTACCAATGCAACCCCCTCTTATCACTGATTTTAAACCTTTAATGTATATTTAATTCTCTATGTAGATTTGTTTTGAATGTCCACATAAATTCACCATCTTGTACAAGTTGTTTAACGGTTGTAATCAAAATCTAGAGGGCAATTTTATGGTTTCAGTTCATTTTCAAATGTGTTATTGTAATGGTACATCTTACTTGAACCAGTAGATCAGACTGTTTCAATATTCCTTTTCTTTTGTGCATAGCATTGTAAGAAAATTGGTTGCCGTTCATGTCAGTACAAATGTCTTTATAACTGACATAATGTCCCTCTGTCTGCGATCCATTTCCTCTTTTGGTTGCCTCAGGTCATCTTATTTTCTTATCTAAAAAGCACCCTGTTCACACTTTAAATTTCCTAATGATGTCAATTTTAGTTCAGTAGTGCTTCAAATACTGTAAACTGTTAAACTACTTAGATACTAATACGGTTGGCAGAGGGTGCACAATCTGTCTTTATTGGTGTATTTGTAATTTTTGTTACACAATGTTGTGTTTGTATTTGTATTTAGGACCCCCTGGAAAATAAATGCTACATCTCAAGGATGTCTGTTCAAATTCAAAATAAAACAAAACTTCAAGCCTGTCCAGAAACATTTGCTTTCAGATTTACTGTGCTTTTAAAATCAGGCAGCACAGTTCAAAAATAAAATTATGAATGAATAGAATTATATTTTCCATGTTATGAATTGCATGATGATAAACATGTGGATTGTGTTCCAGTTCACAAGAGGACCCAAATGCAGACACAGACAAGTTAAAAAAAAAAAAAAAAAGAAAAAGCACAATTTATCAACTAAAGCACAAATAACTGAAGTCCAAAGTGTAAGTCAAAAAACATGGAGAGCAGGGTGAAGTTTACCAAAAATCCACAAGGGGAACAAAAGCATGGGAAGCAAACTCAAGCAAGACACAAAGCAATACAAACAGGTTGAGAAACAAAATTCACAAACTAGATTGGTACAATGAATATGGACAAGGGTCAGCAACCTGCTGCTCGGAGCCCCATGTGGCTCTTTCATCCCTCTGTGCCCCCACGGCTCCCTGTGGCTTTGCAAAATAAACAATGAGTATCTAATTCAATTTTTCATTGTGAGTCTATCGATCTTCGGATCCACATATGTATCCACATATGTTCAAGAATAGATATTTTTGCTCATTCTCAACAAACAGAGCTCATTTGTTTATCTGCGATCGATTTTTGAATAGGAACCCATTTGGTCCTGGTTAAGTTTTTATTCCTGTGCTCAGCCAGACCTGCCGGCAGAAATAGAACGTGAGCCTTCAGTTTTCCAAGTTATTTTGCAAATCAACCCAGAAGAACGCGGGCTGTTCCAGCCCTCTCCACTGTCAGCTGACCAACCTGACTGGGTTGAGCCAGACCCAGGACACTCGAAGTTGAAGCGGGCAGGACGGAGCAGCGTTTGCCATAATAGCAGCACGGCCTGTCTTCCTCTAGGAACCAAACAAGCTCCGTGCCACAGCAACAGCGTCCCAGCCTCTGAACTTTGAGCGATCCTTCTTCTTCAATGACAAGTACGAACAGCTGACGTGTGATCTGAGCTAGTGGTTGATGTCAATAATAATCATAATTTTATCTAAATATTAATAACTCTGTTTAGTCCCGTGTCAATCGGTCATATTCCAATATATAGTCACTTCGTCACCTTTCCACGGTTCTGATTATCAGTACCATAATCTCAGATTCAAGGCAGAATTAAAACATTCTCACATACATACACCCATCTCCTTATATACACACACAGCCTTATTCACTCATGCATGTATACTTATATTTGTCACTGTATCAATCACTGTGTTGTTTATTAGATTAGTCAATAAATGTCCTCCATTTAGTACCAAAATACAGTCTTTTTGCGTTTGTGTGTCTGGACGGGTCACTTTCCGAGAATTCTCGACATTCAGATATTAGGCGTTTAATTAAATCAAGCAATCATCTGTTCTTAATTCCCTACGGTTCGTAGGGTGGTGCCCTGTTATTTCACGAGTGCATAATTCAACTTTAATAAGTAGTTAATACTACATATATCTGGTGGTGCCTGGAAGCCTTTTGATAATACACTGCCTGTCCAAAAAAAGTCACCACCTGGATGTAACTAAGCAAATAGGTAAGAGCCTTCCATTGGATAATTACTGCAGTGATGAATATGTTTCAGGCAGGCAACAGCTCATTTAATCCTAGCTGATGCAGTGAGTAGCTTCTATGCTGTGGTCATAGAAAAGATGTCAATCTGTATCAGAAAGGTCAAATTATTGGCCTGCATCAAGCAAAGGAAAAAACTGAAGAGATTGCTGAAACTATGAAATCGGTTATGAACTGCATCATTACATCCTGAAAGGACAGTGGTGAGTAGTCGTCTTCGAGAAAGAAATAAGGTCAGTCATGTGGTCTGATTAGTTCATGTTTACCCTGTTCCAAAGTGATGGGCACATCGCAGTGAGAAGAGAATCAGATAAAATGATGCACTCATCATGGCTAGTGCCTACTGTACAGCCTGTAAAAACACTGTTATGACCTCAGCCCCATTGAGAATCTTTGGGATGTGCTAGAGAAGATTTTGTACAGCGGTCTGACTCTCCATCAATGCAAGATCTTGGCAGAAAATTACAACTCTGGACAGAAATAAATGCTATGACTTTGCAGAAGCTTATCTAAACTATGCCACAAGAATGTGTGCCATTCTCAAAGCTAAAGGTAGTCTAACAAAACATTAGAGTGTGCAACTTTTTTTTGGATGGGCAGTGTATTACTAGTGCTATGTCTACCCTGCTGTTGAAATCGGGAAAGGGACCATAATGATCTTTCCATATTTGGAAGGGATCGCATCTACTGGTGGTTGAGAGACAACAGGAGAGTCAACACTCTCATTGTCATAAGATGAGAAAGCCTGAAAATCAGGGTCCTCCTCAACACAAACCTCTGTCTCAGACACATTCTTGTCTATGTCACTTTCACCATCAAAGAGCTGTTCAAAAACATCATTGACAGTAAACCTTTTCTCAGAGGACATTTTCAAGTGAAAGATAGAGTGCAGATTGCAGTATACACAGAGCACAATGAGGAATGATTTGGATAGAAGGCTGCTGTGCAAAATTTTATACATTGGCTCCACCCTTAATTTGCATGAAAAACCAATGTCCTTGTGGGAATACCACGCTCTGCACAGTGCAGGAAATATCAGTTCTACTTTGGCAGGTGTGAGTACAGTAGGTCACACATACACACACAGACATACACATATCTTCATGCCCATGGTGCAGGAAAGTTCTCATGAGTATATTTTCCTCTCCTCCCCATGTCGTGTCAGCACCAAAAATGGAAAATTATGGTCCCTCTGCTCACTTCAACAACAACGCAGATGTACTGCTAAGGTGTGTCCCACCAGACACACAGTCATTAATCAAGCTCTTCGTATAACTATCAATTGAAAACATTGTACATGAGATGATAATTTTAGAGGGGAGGCATGTGTATTTGGAAAGACTTGGATGTAATCAACTCACAAGCCTACACTAACTTCCTCATTTTGGCAGAAGTTCACAAGTCAAATTGTTTCCCCCTTGCCCACACGACGAGAAGTATCAAAGTTATTGTGGAAATAGTTGTTTTCCCCACCTCACTGCTATTTATCAACTCTGCACCTGCAGATGTGGAAATGTTAGGTCACACACAGACAGACAAGTTTTGCACGACTAAAACAGCTTGGGGTCAAACTGATCCCAGAGGAACACCAATGCGTGCAATATGTATTCAGCACATTGAAAAAATATCAACAAGATAATTTTATGTTTAATCAATTGTCCCCACAAAATTAGAAAAAGTCATGAAATATGAAGCAAAAAATAAATATAAAATCAATTATTAATAATAATAATAATAATAATAAATTTAATTTATAATGCACTTTACATTTGAAAACCAAATTTCAAAGTGCTACAGATAAAAACATCAACAATAAAAATACAGCACATTAAGAAAACGCTTTTAAAAATATAAAAGTCTTCAACTGTTTTTAAAAAACTTCAAGCGACTGTGGCGCCCTCAGGTGGTTGGGGAGGGCATTCCACAATCGTGGTGCAGCTGCCTGAAAGGCCCTATCTCCCATGGAGTGGAGTTTGGACCTTGGAACCTGGAGTTGATGGCTGTTGGAGGAGTGGAGGTGCCTGGTCGGATTGTGTTGACTGATCAGATTGTTAAGGTACACTGGTGCACTGCCATGGACACAGTGATAGGTCAGGAGACAAATGTTAAATTCAGTCCTGAACCTAACTGGGAGCCAATGGAGATTATGGAGGATCGGTGTGATGTGATGGGATTTGCGCACCCTCATCAGGATCCTGGCAGTGCAGTTCTGGATGTATTGCAGTCTCTAGAGGCTCCTGCCAGGAATCCCAATGAGGAGTGCATTACAGTAGTCTAGCCTGGAGGAAACGAAGGTGTTTACAAGCTTCTCAGCATCAGGGAGGGAGAGGAAGGGGCGGAGTTTGGAAATATTTATAAGATGAAAAAATGTGGTTTTATAGATGTGTTGAACATGGGTGTCAACTGACAGGTGGGGGTCGAAGCGTACCCCTAAGTTTGTAACAGAGGATTTAAGGGGAATGTAATGGCCGGCAAAAGAGAAAAAAGTGAGGGGAGAGGATTTGAGTTGGTGCGGGGTTCCAATGAGGAGACCTTCCATTTTTGAGCTGTTCAGCTGGACAAAGTTGTCAATTCATCCACACCTTCGTTTCCCCCAGGCAGTCGGTGAGATTGGAAAATGATGTTGGGGACGTGGGGTCCAACCTGACACAGAGCTGAGCATAGCAATGGAAGGCAACTCCATGCCTGCTGATGATGTGGCACAGCGGGAGCATATAGATGGAAAATAGGGTAAGGCTGAGAACTGACCCTTGAGGCACTCCACAGTTGACAATGTGGGGCCGAGATCTGGCTTTCCCAAGGGCCACTGGTTGGTTGGTGGGGGTGGGTGCTGTCTGCGGGGGACCTCCTCCCCGGACCACCCTTTGTTGTCCTGGGTGCCCTTGGGGGAGATGGATCGGTGCCTCTTGGGGTCCTGGGGCTGTTCCTGGGTCCGGTGGCTTTGGGGGGCCATGTGGTGGGTCTTGGGTGCCCTGCTGGCTCGGGTGAGGACCCCTTGCTGTGGTCACCCGGGATATGGGCAGGTACTCGGGTATTCGGTGATTAGCCCACATGCATGCTGACATATACTCAAGTTCCTCTAGAAGTGTTTGGTTCTGTCAGAACATGCTGAGTAGGGCATCCTCACACACTTTTTACATCATGTGATGCATGCTCCCTCCTTTTCTCATCCCTGTGGGCCTACCACCTCCCACTATCAAGACCCCACATCTCTGGTGTCCCTGGTTTTCTTACAGCCTTTATTTCCTGTATGGATTTAGCTTAGCACAGCACTTGGAATGCTAACCACAATTAATAACAATACCTGTTTGTCGTCCTCCTCGTCTGTCTTGTTTCGTCCTTTCTGTCACTATTTCCCCTTCTTTCACACTGTGGTGTATCACAGTCCTCCCCTGCAGCTCACATCAGGGGTTTAATAAAGTTTGATTTGATGGAGTAGCCTGAAGGGAGGGCCAGTGAAGGTCACTGGCAGTGACTCACATTTAATATTTCTCACTGCAAAGATAAAAATGCATAGATCTTTTCGATGCCGTCATCGGATACAGTGGCCAGCTAGAAAGATAATGCAGACGGGGGGGTCCTGTTCATTGTTTGGATGGAAAAAGCCTCATGAAGAATATTTTGAAAAAACTGTTTCCTTTGTTGGAACAGCAGTGCAAAGGGTTGCAAAGGTCATCTTAGAGTTATAAGGCCCTGGGCTAGAATTTCAGCCTCAGGGTCTTTCTGTGTGAAGTCAGCATGTTCTCCCTGTATCTGCATGTGTTTTTGGGAACATGAATGCTCAATCAAATGGTTAGATTCTATTTTTTGCAAGTGGAGATTTAGGCCTAACAGCGGTATAAGAGCAAAGGTCACAGGTAGGCCGAAGCATATTCCTCATAATTACCCTCTCTTTGCTTCTGAATCCGGCTTTGAATAAAAAATATCTATCAATAGTAATTGATTGTTTTGGCTCTGTTGAACATACTGTGTTTGTGCATATTTGTATCCATGGCTCTCTGTGAGTCTGGAATCCCCACATTCTTCTGCTTCTCATTTGTTTACACTGAGTCAAAGGAGTGTTTTCATAGCCAAACACAAACACACACATACACACACACTGAGGAACTAAAACACACATATGCAGACTCTGAACAAATCCACTGCAGTCATAAGCACATGAACATTCTCAAGTCACAAACACTGACACTGAGAAATATGAGTGCTAACAGTGCACGCTGGCTTCTGTGTTTGGTAAATGTGGGGTACTGTAGGTCTTGCGAAAACACAGCAACATGCCGCACCAAACCAAAGTGATCAACTCTATCTATTGACAGCTATTTATCTGTATTGTATTGGTTGATATGTAGCTTTTTTGGCTTCAGCTACAGATGAACTTGCTGTTCAGTTTAGTAAACTGGATGAAATCCGACACAACAAGGTGTCTACCACAGGGAATCCTGAGCTTCACTTCCAGTTTTTAGTTTAAAATTGCTCATTGTGCATTCAAATCAAAGAACTGTCAGGAATCAAAACCCGTCTTGAAGCAGATTTAGACATATGCAGTGTGGTGATAGCCAAAGTAAAAGGGATTGTATGGAATATATTGAGATAGTGTGACCTGACCTCCATGCCCATCCGCCCATCTGCATTCTAGCCAGTAAAATGGTTGTTTTTTTCGCACGCTGAGAGAGCCGGCCCTTGGACTTCCTCATATCAGCCAGCCTCCAAGACAGTATGGCAGAAAATCAGTGACAGATGGTGTATGGTGTTGGTCTCCCCACGCAATCCCAAACAAGTTGTCTGTGATTACCCGCTACCGACCGTCGGCACAACCCGGACCTTGCCTGTAGGACTCCAGTTGCAGCACGATCAGCTCCACCGCACCCGTAAGACAGCACGGACCTGTGAGTTTGGTTTACTTTCCCTTTTTTTTCTCGTTTTGATTCATCCTCCGTTCTCAAACCGAACAGCAGCATTTTCCTTTGGAGTTCCCCTTGTTTGTGGCTCATCCTCCGTTCCTGAACCGAACGGCAGCAATTTCCTTTGGAGTACTTATTTTCTTTCTTTTGTTGGAACTGTAAGAACAGCCGTAACCTGCTTCCTTGTTTGGATTTTTCTGTTGGATTGGTTGGAGTGGATTATTTATGTTGAACGGGTCGGACTGTAGTCAAAAGGGGTTAAAGAAAGCCCGGACTGGACTATTTAAAAATATAATTATTTGTGTTGATTTTTGAACCATTGTATTCTATGCCTTAGCTGTTGTGTGAGGGTGAAATATTTAGTTTAATACCAAGGGTTTATGTTTCAACATTAGACCTTTGTAGGGTGCAACAGTATATTTGAGTTGAACTGCTACAGCAGTAACATGAAGGCTGTTTAAATTTTAATGTAGGTTAGGTTTAGTCGTGTCAGTGATAATTTAGCTGTTTTAATGAGAGTGGCCAGTTCTTTCATGTCCATTTATGAGATATGATCACTGGAATAATCACAAAACACATCTCTTTTTATACAAGGCAACCAGTTTTGTAGCATTTGAAGAAAAGCTTATTTATATAGCACTTTTCACAGATATAAAAATCACAAAGTGCTTTACATTAAAAGAAAAATAAGACATAAAAATACAGTAAAATAAGCCCCCACGATGTAACGCCACATTGCTCATAAAATCCCACAGATAAAAATCATACACATAAAATCACACACAATGTCAAATCTATTTGATTTACCACAGTTGAACATTGGCTGAAATCAGGGCTACACATTGAAACAGTGGCTAAGGAACAAAACATTGCAATGATGACACAGACTCACTCTCTGCAACTATTAAAATTTCTGTTTTAGCAGAATTTAGCAGCAAGAAATTGTCTGTCAACCACTGCTTGATGCTGGTCAAGCAGTCGGTTAATGAGAACAGTTTATAAAGCTCAGTAGGTTTAAAAGAACAGTAAAGCTGGATGTCATCCGCATACAAATGGTAGGAGACATCACTGAACTGCCTGAGTATGTCACCTCGAGGAAGTATATGTAGGAGGAACAGAATAGGTCCTAGGACTGAGCCCTGCAGTATCCCACATGATAATGCTGTAGTGTCAGACATAATCTGGTTCACACAAACACTAAAAGTTCTGTTTGACAGATATGAGGAGAACCACTTTAAAAGTAAACCAGACAACCCCACCCTATTCTGTTGATCAGAATAGAATGATCTACAGTGTCAAAAGCAGATGACAGATCCAATAAGGCCAGGATTGTACAATCTCCCGAGTTTGCTGACATCATAATGTCAAGACCCTCAGCAATGCTGTTTCAGTAGAATGCTTTTTGAGGAAACCAGACTGAAATTTGTCAAAGATGTCATGATCTTGCAGAAAATCTGTCAGTTGCTCTGCTACAGCTTTTTCTAAAAAATTTTTTTTGCCAAGAACAAAAGTTTAGAGATAGGCCTATAATTCTTAGGATGTGATGGGTCCAAACTGGGCTTCTTAAGCAGTGGCGGTTCTAGCCTTATTGACTCCCTAGGCAAGTCAGTCTGTCGCGCCCAGTCACCGGTAAACACGAACCCCTCTCGCCTTTCTGGTTGACGGGGGGTGGAATATATACACTATCGGGCCGTCTCCGCCACAGCCGTGCACCCCCCCGCCACCTGTCACCGGAGGGTGGAGGACGGTCTGAGTCTTGACCTCAGGAGGGCGCCATTTGTTATGTAACGTAACACCATCAGAGTGTCAATGGATGCTTACTCAGCTGCGTGCTTGTGAAGGGAATTGTATTTAATGATTTTTTTTCCCCCTTCATCATGCCGCCCCCTTGAGTTTGCCGCCTTAGGCGGCCGCCTAGTTGGCTTGTGCAAAAAACGGCCACTGTTCTTAAGTATAGGCTCAACAACAGCATGTTTTAAAAAGCTGGGAACCACACGAGCTGAAAGAGAAATGTTAAACAATTTAACAACACAGGGGCCAGTATGCTTAAAAGCTTTTTTAAAGTAGAACGGTTGGGATAATGTCAGAAGGACAGGAGGAGGGCTTAGTTTTTCCAAGCAGGACAGAGACATCATGTAATGTCACAAGTTTAAAGGAGGACCACGAGTAAGGAGGAGGCAAATTACAGGCAGACAAACAGTCGATGGAGATATGTTCTCCCGGATATCTCTGATCTTATCAACAAAGAAATTTAGAAAGTCATTGCAGTCAGTCTGAGAGAAAACAGGGATCCGGGGGGTAGTTGGGGACACTATGGAGCTAATGGTGTCAAACAAAATTTTGTTTTTTTTCTTATTTTGAGTTATTAGCTGAGAAAAGAATTGCATTCTGGCATTTCTCAGCTTTTCGTTTAAGGATGCCCTTAATTCCTTAAGGTGCAACCTGTGATCCTCAAGTTTAGTTGTTCCACAGCTGTTCTGTCTTCTGACAGATTCTCTGAAAACTCTTGATGGTTTCATCAATCCAGGTACAATGGTTTTTAGGAGAGGTCTGATTTGCCTTCACAGGTGCCACTTTGTCTAAAATGTCCAAACAGTGACTATTGAAAGCACAAAGTAAGACATCTGCATCACTATGACCAGCCAGCGAGCATGGGTCAAACAATGCAGAGAACCTCTCAACAGCATCCTCATTTATAAACTGCCTTTTAGTCCTCGGATTCTCGGGTAGAGCATCCAGAGGAAAGGAAAGGTCAAAGAAAACACAGCTGTGATCACTAACAAGCACATCCTCAACAATGACATTTCCAGTGTTTAATCCAACAGAGAAAACAAGGTCCAGGATGTGTCCCCTTTTATATGCGTGGGTTCAGAGACATGCTGGGTAAAATTAAAAGAGTCAGTGATGGACAGGAGTTCAGCAGCCATGTTACATGACATGTCATGGATGTGAAGGTTAAAATCCCCAATTATTAAAACCTTCTCCAGCTTAATGATAGATGATAAAAAAATCTGTAAAACCAGCAAGGAAACCACCTGCAGGACCTGGAGGGCGGTAGATTTATACACAATAAAACACATCGGACACGCCGATATTTATCATCTGTGACTCAAAAGAAGAGGAATTTACAGAGCTCATTTCTCTGCACAAGAATATGTCACGATGTACAACCGCTAGCCCACCACCACGACGTGCCAAACGGGGCCACCCAAAGACTGAACAGCTGACAGGAGAGAGCTCATTCAGGTGAACAAACTCCCCCTCCCTTTGCCACAAAAAGAAACAAAAAATCCAAGTTCTCTCTGATATAAAGCTCACTGAGAATGAAGGGTTTGTTACCGATCGAACGCGTGTTGAGCAAATCGATCCGAAACACCGGTGGCGAGCCGGTGACATGAACAGCTGACTGGAGAGGAATTGACAGCAAACACCGGTTGCACTCACGAGAACTCCAGCTGCGCTGGGTAGTCCATCGGAGGCCAGAGACGTCAGGCACGACCGCCGATGACAGGTCCGCGATCCCACCAGGAAGACACCGGTATGCCGGTGACATGTCCGTGATCCCACGTGGAAGATGCTGGTATGCTGAAGACAGGCCCTCGGTCCCACCTGAAAGAGGACAGTAGAGAGGAAATTCCCCTCCGACAAGAGGGGGAAACAGAGGAGCGGCATCCCCCGCATTGTGGAGGGGAATCAGCCGCAAACACCGGGTCCAGTTTCTCCAGGGATAATGATCTCCCATCCAGGAAGAGCTCCTCGCTTTAACTTGTCGGCCAGCTCTACAGCCCCTTCTCCTCGACCTCAAGAGTAAAATTCACTTTTTATAACTGCAGAGCTTGACACAGCTGTCAGCAATCAAGAGACAAAACAGTGCAGTGCTGTGTAGCAATTCACAGTGAGGAAATTACTAGAAAAAATATTGAAACTCTTTTTACATTTAACTGACAACACCATTATCATGCTACATCACAGAGATGGTATTAGCACAAATGAACAATGATTGATGCTTGTCAGGCATAGTGTTCAAAGTTCCACCCCAAGAGTTTAAGTATTGTTTCCACTTCCAGATATCACCACCATCTTCACCTCCCGCTCCCTGCAATGTGCACACAGAATCATCAGAAACTTCTCACACCCCAACATCTGTTTCAACTGCTACCATCAGGAAGAAGGTTCAGACCCATCCAAGCAAGAACTTCCAGAATGGCCAACAGCTTCTTTCCTCAATCCATAAGACTTCTCAATAGCAGCGTCCCACCCCTGTCACTCACCCTCTTCCCCCACCACAAGACACGTAAACTTGATCACTGCCATTGCACTGTGACTGATCATGCATACAATGTGCCCTGTGAAAGTTTTTATTGTTGTTTTAGCATTTTTGTTTTTTTCTGAGCGATTAATTTTATTTGTGGAAGCCTATTTTTTTTAAAAAATTCTGTTAGAGCTTTTTTTGTTGTGGTGCTGGAATGCTGTGCTTCTCGTTGTTTTTATAATAATGGCAATTATTATGAAATCGACGTGCTTTTGCTCTCTTACTCATTCTGGCTGGATAGTCAACTCTTTGAAGAGTGCTGCTGGTCCCAAACATTTTCCACTTCACGCTTAGTCAGACTAATGTGTTTCTGAGAACTCAGAAAGCTTTAGAAACAGTTTTATACCCTTGCTCTGATCTGGGCCACAGTTTTATCACAGAGGTCTACTGAGAGTTTTCCTGGACTTCACAACTGTTTTTTTCATGATATCTCGTATAAACTGTTGAACCTTTATATCCACAGTTTTCTCCCTTTTCAAACAATGCCTTATCTATTTGATTTACCACAGTTGAACATTGGCTGAAATCGGGGCTACACATTGAAACAGTGGATAAGGAACAAAACATTGCAATGATGACACAGACTCACTCTCTGCCGCCATGTTTTCTTCCGGTTCTCTTGTATATGCATTATTTTAAAAAGAGAAGATTTCCTACACAACAGATCGCATTAGTCATGAACCGACAAACTTGGGCTGATGTCATAACTTTTCCCCTCAATGCTGTTCTCCTTTGCTCCATGTTAGTAACATCAAAGGTAGGTATTTCCAACCCGGTCTCACGGGGATTCGTGAAACTGTCACGTAAGTTTTAGTTTCGGTTTCGTGCGCACCAACACGATTTCGTCATGTTTTTCGTGCTGCTTACCACGAAATGTTTTTCGCTGTGGTAATCACATCTGAAAGTGGTTTATACCGGCGGATTCATGACGATCTAAGCTGTCCATCGGCGTATACTGCTTGTGTGATTGCGTTTGCGGCCGCCGGACATTCTTGAAATTCCCATGCAAATTGGTAAGTGTACCACCGGCTTATGGTTAGGTTATGGTTAGGTTATGGTTAGGATTATGGTTAGGGTTATGTTTAGGGACGATGTCATGCAAAATATAGCGTTGGATTCGCCGCGGTTTTACATTAAAAATATAATATACACATTCTTTTGAAATACGTTCTGAGTGGCACGAAAAGTCCGCCGTTTAAAATACATTGGTGTGCATTTCGTGGTGAGCGGCACGAAAAACATGACGAAATCGTGTTGGTACGCACGAAGCCGAAACAAAAATTTACGTGACAGTTTCACGAATGCTCGTGAGATCGGGCTGGTATTTCAGACATGTAAAATTTAAAACAACAGTCTCCAATTGCTGTACCATCTATGCTGCTTATCACACTGATCAGGCATGACATTATGACCACTGACAAGAGAAATGAATAACACTGATTATCTCTTCATGATGGCTCTGTTAGTGGACTGGATATATTAGGCAGCAAGTAAACATTTCATCCAAAAAGTTGATGTGCTAGAAGCAGGAAAAATGGCAAGCGTGAGGAACTGAGCAAGTCTGACAAAGGTCAAATTGCGATGGCAAGACGACTGGGTCAGATCATTTCCAAAACTGCAGCTTTTTCTGGTCTACAGTGGTCGGTATCTATCAAAAGTAGTCCAAGAAAGAAACTGAAGTGAACCAGTGCTGGGTCATGCACGGCCAATGCTCATTGATGCACGTGGGGAGCGAAAACAGGCCATTGTGGTCCGATTCAACAGATGTGCTACTGTTGCTCAAATTGCTGAAGAAGTTAATTCTGGTTTTGATAGAAAGGTCTCAGAATACACATTGCATCACAGTGTGTTGCGTATGGGGATGCATAGCCTCAGACCAGTCAGGATGCCCATGCTGACTCCTGTGCACAGCTGAAAACACCAACAATGGGCATGTGAGCATCAGAACTGGACCACAGAGCAATGGAACAAGGTGGCCTGGTCTGATGAATCACGTTTTTTTACATTATGTGGATGGCCATGTGCGTCAATTACCTGGGGAACACAAGGCACCAGGATGCAAGCCGAGGGAGGGAGTGTGATGCTTTGGGCAATGTTCTGCTGGTAACCTGGGGTCCTGCTATCCATGTGGGTGCTACTTTTACACGTACCTCCTACCTATTCATTGGTGCAGACCATGTACACTCTTTCATGAAAACAGTATTCCCTGGTGGCTGTGGTCTCTTTAAGCAGGATAGTGCATTGTGCCACAAAGCAAAAATGGTTTAGAATGGTTTGAGGAGCACAACAAGAAGTTTGAAGTGTTGACTTGGCCTCCAAATTCTCCAAATCTCAATCCAATTGAGCATCTGTGGGATGTGCTGGACAAACAAGTCCATTTCATGGAGGCCACACCTCGCAACTTACAAGCCTCGAAGGATCTGCTGACATCTTGGTGCCAGATACCACAGCACACCTTCAGGGGTCTAGTAGAGTCCATGTCTTGACAGGTCAGGGCTGTTTTGGCAGCAAAAGGGAGACCAACACAATATTAGGCAGGTGGTCTTAATGCTATGCCTGATTAGTGTACAGCTGTCCTTGTTTTGTTAGCAGCACACAATTTCCCTGCTACCAAATTTACCATGCCTGTCAACAGTTAAAATGTTTTTTTTTTTCTTATTTTGTAGGCTATTTCAGGAAAAACAAGTAGTGTTTTCTGAAAAAAATTGCCAAAGGTCCACAATAAACCTCTGTGTAAAAATATGCAAATACTCACCAAGATGATGCTGGGATGGCCTTGGAGGTGGCAGTGGTAGAGGAGGGGTGTTGACTTGCATATCGGGGGCTGTGTTAACACACCGACACTGACTACTGCTCCACATCTGACCAGGAGGACACGTCCTATTGTCTATTGGGCATCTTCAATAGAGAGGAAATGGCAGATTAATAATGCTTAGTTAAGCGCTAACACTCCCTGGTTTCCTTAAAGCAGCAGCACAATTTATCAGATAACATTTACTGTAGATATCCGAAGGCTGGAACAGAAACTTCATGTACTTCTTATCAGCACATTAGATTTTGTTTCATTATTCAAGACAACTGAACTGATAGTGAGAAGTATACCAATGCAAAGGTATTTTGATTCTTTTCCCAGAGGCTGGTGGACCAAACAAATAACACAACACTGAAAAGTTGTGTACAAATTTGAGAAATGAGCAGGGGGAGCTTACTAGTGGAATGTACTTGTATGCTTGCAAAACACACAAGTGGGAAGTTATTTAACAAGAGGAGATTGATAAGCTACGTAATACCTCTTCAGGCCTGCTGCTGTGAGGATGCTTTAAGGTCAGCTTTCTAGGAGATCATGTGGAGGTTAATTGTTGAGACACTTTTTAATAGATTTGCCATAATAATTATTTCTGTTTTTAAAACTCAGCTCTTCGATTAGTCACGGTTTTATCTGTCAAGCTGTTTAGTTTTCTGGCCCACAACATTAGTGTTTTGAATCACTCTTTCAGTGTCATTTTTGCAACTATTTTTACAGAGAGAAAGCTCTACAAAGCTTTTAAAGTCTGTATACTACATGCTCAGCAGCAAACAGCAGACAGGAATGGTTACAGTCGTGAACAAAACAATGTTTGTATATTACGCCAGCCTTGAGACTCCATTGACAAATTTTATTAATGGCAGGACCTCTCGCCAACTTGTGATTTACAATTAACTACAGCTGCTGACTTTTTTTAAACCAATTTAAATGTGACCTAGTTTTGTTTTACACTCATGGATAATCTGAGTGGAAATCTGAAGAAGCAAATCATTGACTTGAACAAGTGAGGAAAGTCACTTGGAGACAATTCAAACTTTTTCAGATCTTAAAATCAACTGTGCAAACAACTGTGAACTGTTACCAACTGTAAGTATAAAGTTTATGGCACTGCCACAATCAAGAGGGAAAACACAAGTTATCACCTGCAGCTGAGAGACAATTAGTCATGATGGTGAAGAGTCAACCAAGAATAACCAAAAAGTTGCTCTGCAATGAATTAGACTGGACCACAGTAAAGTGTGTTTTACATCGCCAAAGGCTGAGAGGCTGCCACGCAAGAAGGAAGCTCTTTCTCTAGAAGAAGCATGATAAGGCTTGACTGAAGTTTGCTGCTGATCAGATAGACAAAAAAGGCCTTCTAGAGGATAATTCTGTTGCTAGAAGAAACAAAAATTGAGGTATTTTGCCACAATGACCAAAAATACGTTAAGAGGAGAAAAGGAGAGGCCTTCAACCTCAAGAATGCCAAACCTACCATCAGGCATAATGGTGACAGTATTATGCACTGTGGCCATTTTAGTGCCAGTAGAAGTGCTGCTTTAAACAAAGTGAGTGGAATAATGAAAAAAGATGATTACATCCACCTTATTTACGGAAATCTAAAATCATTGGCCACAAGGTTGATCTTGGATGTAGTCAGGTGTTCTAACAAGACAATAAATCCAAACACACATCAACAGAGGTGAAGAAAGAAGAATTAAGGTTTTAAACTTCAACCCCATCAAGAACTTGTGGGCTGTGATGAAGAAACAAATCTGTGACAGATAGCCAACCAATTTAGTTCAAATGCACCAGTTACAAATTCTGCCAAAAGGAATGGTCAAAGATACAATCAGATGCTTTCCAAAAGCTTGTGGATGACTACCAAAAGTATTTGAGGTGAAAATGGTCAAATGGCATTTTTCTAAATATTGGAATTGTTTGTTGTAAATGTATATTTTTGACGAAGCAGATTTTGTCATAGTTCCATAAGACTTGTAATATACTAATGAACCATAATGCATTATTGCTTTCTGTGACACAGGCAAGTATGCTTTTAGATCATTAAAAATAAAGAGCTGTAGAAGTAACTGGAAACTCAAGACTGCCATGATATACACTACGTGGTCTTTACAAGTGTATGTAAACTTTACTTCACAACTGTAGATGTGAACTGGTAAACACAGCGTTGTATTTAGAATCATATATTTTGTTTCTTTAACAGAAACAAGAAAACAGAGCTAAAAGGGAGGAATACCAAAATTAGACATCACTCCAAAGGAAGAATAACATTACTTCACAGCAGCGTCATATGTAAAAAAGCATCTGCTAGCTAACAATTTCTCTGGTTCTAACCCGAGTTTCTGGGTGAGGCCAAGAATCTTTTGAAGTACCCTCATGTCAGCTCTCTGGATATAATAACAATAATAATAATAACTTTATTTATAAAGCGCTTTCCATCAAAGTGCTGTACACAGAAATAAAAACAGATAAATAAAAACAATAAAAACAGAACAATAAAAAGACATCAGTAGAACAAACAATTTAGGATTCATATGTAAGAGAAAACAAGTGGGTCTTCAGCTTAGTTTTAAATACATTAATGGACGATGCCTGCCTGATTTCAGCAGGCAGACTGTTCCACAATGTAGGTGCCCAGAAAGAAAAAGCCCGTTCCCCTACCGTCTTTTTACAGACCTTCGGGATATTCAGAAGTCCAGTCCCCTGAGAACGGAGAGCCCGAGTGGGGACATACAGATTCAGCAGGCTGGATAAATAAGACGGGGCAATTCCATTAACAATTTTTTAGGTTAGTAGCAGCATCTTAAAGTCTGCTCTAACATGAACTGGTAGCCAATGCAGAGAGGCCAGCACTGGAGTAATATGCTTGTATTTACTTTTTCTGGTCAGAACGCGAGCTGCTGCGTTCTGAACCATCTGCAGACCATGAAGGCTCTTCATTGGCAGACCCGATAAAAGGACATTGCAATAGTCCAACTGTGAGGAAACAAAAGCATGAATTAGGACCTCAGCATCCTGAAATGACAGACTTGGTCTGATTTTAGAGATATTTCTCAGGTGAAAAAAGGCTGATCTGGTCACCTCTTTAATATGGAATTTAAATGAGAGGGTTTTATCAAAGAGAACACCAAGATTCTTAACTCTGTCTTTACAATGAATAGCACAGTCATCCAAAGACAGAGTAAAGTCATCAAGCAGAGGATTAACACTTTCAGGTCCAATCACCATCATTTCAGTCTTGGCAGAATTCAGGAGCAGGAAATTTGTTGATAGCCAGCTTCTAACAGCTAAGAGACAGGCCTGGAGTTTATCAGTGTCAAAAACACTTTGAGGGACCAAAGGCATGTATAGTTGTAGGTCATCTGCATAGCAATGAAAAGAAATCCCAAAGGAGCACAAAATTTGACCCAAAGGTGTCAGATAAAGGGAAAACAACAGGGGTCCTAGGACAGACCCCTGCGGTACGCCATGTCTGACAGCACAGGACTCTGAGAGCATGTTGGTAAAGAAAACACTGTGAGATCTCTATGACAGGTAAGACCTCAACCATTTCAGCACCTGGCCTGAGATGCCGAAATAATTCTCCAGTCTGTCCAGTAGGATGCCGTGATCCACCGTATCAAAAGCTGAGCTGAGATCCAACAACAACAGAACAGATGATGGCTTTGAGTCAGCAGCTAGAAGCAAATCATTCACCACTTTAGTCAGCGCTGTTTCTGTGGAATGATTTGCCCTAAAAGCTGACTGAAGAGGCTCAAAAAGATTATTTAATGACAAATATTTCAATAGTTGAGTTGAAACCACTTTCTCAAAAACTTTTGACAAAAAAGACAGGTTTGACACGGGCCAATAATTAGTAAGGGAGTCAGCATCCAGGCCAGGTTTCTTCAATAAGGGTTTAACAATTGCAGATTTAAAACAAGCTGGGAAAACTCCAGTGGAAAGCGATATATTGAGGATATATAACACATAATGTGGACCAAAGCTCTTTAATAACCCACGCTGGCAGAGGATCAAGAGAGCAGGTTGTACACCGAGCCGCCATGACAACCTTGGTGAGGCTTTCCAAAGAAACAGGCTCAAAATTCAGGAAACCAGGTTTGTCAGTTACAGACTGAGGAATTTTAGTTCTAATATCCTCTACCTTGTCATTAAAATACAACAGAAAATCATGGGCACACAGATCAGAGCTGCTAATAACTTGGTGGTCTTGAGTGAGTTTAGAAACCGTGTCAAATAGCAGTCTAGAATTGTGCTTGTTTTCCACAATTATCACTGATAAAGCTGTAAAGAGGAATCACAAAAGGACAGAGGATTTTTCTGTTTAATTGCAATTGCTTTCCATGAGTGACCTGACCTTTGTGTGTTCTTCCATGCTGCTGCACTTGATATATAATTTCATCTCCTGTGATTTTCAAAAGCATTTCATTTTCATCTTCTTGAGATATTTTCTGTCATAGTCATTTAGTATCTAGTATTCATGTTGGCATATACTTCCTTACTCCCTTACTAACTGCAATCTCACGAGATTAAAGATACTCACTGCACAAACGAAAAAGCTTGGCAATAAGTTTCAGCTGTCAGTTGGTCTTCAACTTCACATCTAAAAACAACAGATTCCACATTAAAATGGCTGTTACGATCCAACCTCGAGGGGTTGGCTGGATGCTACAGAATAACCAGATGTTGTTGGTTTAGGTAAAGGGATTTATTGCTTAGTGGCAAAAGGAACATAAAAGTGACAATGAACACAATACTGGTGAGTGTTGCTAAATCAAAGAACGGAATAAAACAAAACGAAGGCTAATAGAGTTCCCAAATTATCTAAACCCAAAACAAAACAACTGAACCCCCTAGCCAAACACAACTACATCAGCAACACCCACCACCAGGAACAAAAACTAATACAAAATGTGCACAAAAGAACCAAAAGCTGCAATTTAAGCTGAATATTGTAGTTTAGGCTGAATATTGCACTTTAAGCTGAATACTGTAGTTTAGACTGAACACTGCAATTCAAGCTGAATATTGTACTTTTGTAACCTGGCAATAGCCAGATTAATAATTGTGTAGTGCTTGATAGTACTCCACAATATCAATCTGGGACCGCTCCATGTAAATCCGTTCGGAGGAAAGAGGCACGGATTGGACAATGCAACAGTATGTCCCGCCTCTGACAGGTTTGTTTTTAGCCAATCGCGGGATCTTCACAACGAGCGGAGCCAATTGGTAGATTAACCCTTTAAGCTTCAGTCAATTCCAGCCGTTTTCAGTACAAAAAAATTGCTAATATTCTATTTTTAAATAAAAAAAATACAAAAAATACAGGGAATATTGGACGCACATCGTGAGGTGCGTTTCCTTGAAAACGACCGATTCGTGGATTTTATACCGACTTCAGGACATGTTTTGGACAAAATAGTTTACTGGCTTGTGTTGTCTGGATGTAAAAGGTTGGATTATGGCCGTTTTTTGTGGAATCTTTTTTTCTGTGTGTAATAATGAACCCGGAAATGTGAGTCGCGCTGTGTGCGTTGAAGCCGTGTATAGAGATTGGATGGATGAATATTTGTTTTTGTCAGACAAATGTGTTTTTCTCACCCGCTGTGGTAATCACATCTGAAAGTGGTTTATACCGGCGGATTCATGAGAATCTAAGCTTTCTATCGGCGTATAGTGTTTGTATAATCGGGTTTGCAGCCGTCGGACATTCTTGAAATTCCTATGCAAATTAGTAGGTGTACCGCCGGCGGTACACCTACGATGCACTGAAGCGTAAAGGGTTAAACTCTTACCAAAACCCGTTGGTAAAAAAGCACAAACATCTTTACCATCCAGAAATGCGCAAAGAGCCTCTCGTTGTTCTTCCTTCAAAGAAGCGATACGAGATTCGGCTAAAACTGACTTAATAGCAGCATCTATACGATCGTTGTCCTCCGTTGCCATGTTTGTTTTGACCTACTGGCGCTTGGTGTCGTCTAGAGTGCTGTCGTCTTCACACCCGGATATCCCGCCCCACACACGAATACTGCTGCGTGATTGGCCCGTGCCAACTTGGCTCTGTCCGAACAGTGAAAGCGGGAGCGGTACAAGATGCTTTCTTGAGAGATTTGTGAACTCACAAATATCGCGAGAAATCAACTTGCTGGCAAGGTTAGTACTTTTGACTGCAAACTGCAATTTAAGCTAAATATTGTAGTTTATCCTGAATATTGTGGTTTAGGGTGAATACTTTAGCATAATATTGCAGTTTAGACTGAATATTGTAGATTAAGGTTATTTTTTTAATTTTGGCTGAATATTGTAGTTTAAGCTGAACAATGTAGTTTAGACTGAATACTGTATTTGAGGCTGAACACTGTAGTTTACCCTGAATACTGTAGCTTAAGCTAAATACTGTAGTTTAAGTTGAATACTGTAGTTTGAGCTGAATATTGTAATTAAGGCCGAATACTGTAGTTCAGAGAATTTTGTGTTTCTGCACCTCAGCCTTCACTGATGGCCATCATGGGGAGGGGCTCCCACCTCCAGCTGCTGTGCTGCTGTCTCCGATCTTCACTTCTGCAGTAACCTGTCCTTCCCCCACCTTTTAGTTTAGCATGTTTGATTAAGTGATGAATGTTGTAAGTAGTTAAACTTTAAGAGAGGGACTTTACTGTTAACATGCAGATTTGACAGTTAATTCAGTGATAATGTGAGTTTCCAGCTCTTCAGCCAGTAAACAGTGTGTATACATGCTGAGGTGAATGCTAAGGTTTAGGGTGAATATTATGGGTAGATTTCTGCTGCTTCTTAACTGGTGGCTGATGGCTCAAGCTGCTGTCCCTCCAGTCGTCACTTCTCTACACTTCTGCAGTAACATGCCCTTCCCCCACCTTTCAGTTTAACATGTTTCATTGAGTTTTTAAGTTTAAAAAAGCAAAACTTTTGAATGCACAGCTTTAACTCATAGCTAAGTATGTTCATCCTGCAGTATTGTTACTGTGACTTCACTAAAAAAAAAATCCAATAATGATAAATGGTGTAAGTAGTTAAACTTTAAGAGAGGGACTTTACTGTTAACATGCAGATTTGACAGTTAATTCAGTGATAATGTGAGTTTCCAGCTCTGCAGCCAGTAAACAGTGTGTATACATGCTGAGGTGAATGCTGAGGTTTAGGATAAATATTGTGGG
The DNA here is from genome assembly GCF_021347895.1 of Acanthochromis polyacanthus. Classification (NCBI taxonomy): domain Eukaryota; kingdom Metazoa; phylum Chordata; class Actinopteri; family Pomacentridae; genus Acanthochromis; species Acanthochromis polyacanthus. The sequence continues at coordinate 39,981,053 of NC_067115.1, read as the reverse complement.
AAGACTGCTGCTGCTGCTTCAGTGGTGGCTGATGGCCCATCAAGGGGAGGGGCTCCCCCCCCCAAGCAGCTGCTGCTTGGGGGGGGGCTCCTCCCCCCCAGCTGCTCTGCTGCTGCCTCTCCAATCTTCACTTCTGCAGTAACTTGACCTTCCCCCACCTTTCAGTGTAACATGTTTGATTTAGTTTTTTTGTTTTAAAAAGTAAAACTTTGGAATGCACAGCTTTAACTCATAGCTGATTATGTTCATTCTGCAGTGCTATGACTGTTACTTCACAAAAAAAAAATCCAACAATAATAAATGGATATAAGTAGTTAAACTTTACTTTGAGAGGGATTTTACTTTTAACATGCATATTTGACAGTTAATTCAGTGATAATGTAAGTTTCCAGCTCTGAAGCTAGTAAAAAGTGTATATACATGCTGAGGTAAATTCTAAATTTTAAGGTGAATATTGTGAGCAGTTTCTGCTGCTCGTCCCATCAAGGGGAGGGGCTGCCCCTCGCGCACCTGCACTGCCGATTTCAGGGTGAGGCCCCTCCCCCCAGCCTCCATGATCAGAAACGGGGCCTGCACGGATATTCGGTGAGGAACAACCTGCAGGAGTAACGCCGAAGAGGACACTTGCGGAATTTAAACTTTTTCAATCAGGAGTGAAAGGCGATTTTCACAAACAGCGTGTAAAGGTAAGACTGAAAGCTGAGATTTCTGTTTTTAGTCATCTGTCGCTGCTGTTTATGTGCCACTATTTTCCATTGAAGGTTTTCTACTGTTTATGTATTTAGCAGCTCTGAATGAACTATGAAGACAGTTTAGCGTAGTCAGGCTTTATCTGTGGAATTCGACTCGATAAAAACTAAACCCTTGGTCAGAGATAACAGCTACGAAGGTGGTTTTCAACTTTCTTTGTTAGCTTAGACTTTCTGCTTCAAACTAGTCCACACACATAAGAACGTTCAAGGAGAGGAGATGCTTGTATATTAATCAGCGCCACTTTTCTGCTGTTTACGGTATTTAGCAGTTCCAAGGACTGAACTATGAAGGCAGTTTAACACAGGTTTTATGTGTGGAATTCGACTCGATAAAAACTAAAGCCTCGGTCACAGATAACAGCTATGAAGGTGGTTTTTAACTTTCTTTCTTAACTCAGACTTTCAGCTTCAAACTAGTCCACACACATAAGAATGTTCAAGGAGAGGAGATGCTTCTATATTAACCGGCGCCGCTTTTCTTCTGTTTACGGTATTTAGCAGCTCCGAGTGAACTATGAAGGCCGTTTAGCATAGTCAGGCTCAATTTGTGGAATTCGGCTCGACAAAAACTAAACTCTCGGTCAGAGTTAACAGGTATGAAGGTGATTTTCAACTTTCTTTGTTAGCTCAGACTTTCTGCTTCAAACTCCACACTCAAACAGCAGCATTTAACGCATCATTTGACTCATTTTCTGCACTAAATGAACCGATGCTTTTCAGCTGCCTCAGTCAATAGGTTGTTTTAAGACCAATGAAGAACAGAAACATTTATACAAATAAAAAGTTGCAACTGGAAATGATGTAAGAGGAATGGTGGTCTCAAGTCATTAACGCTTCAAAGCATCAAATTTACACACAGTGCATTAGCGCAAATAGCAGGAAGAGGAAGCGTCAACGAGCCTCCCTTTAAACTTGCGTTGAAAGTGTGAATTTGGAACGTTCTACCAGTTTTTGACTTGCGTTGGTAAACCCAGTAAAACCAGAGTTATGATTGGCTGGAGTGCTTGGCTGGACGTCTGACGTTACGGTGAGTGTATTGCGTCATTTCCGGTTTTAGCGTGCTGTTAGCATGGCTTCTGCCTCTTCCTCTCCCTCTCTCTCCTGCTCAGTGTGCCACATGTTTAGTTATTCCTCTGCCTCCTTTAGTGATAACGATATGTGTAATAAGTGCAGCCTTTTTGTAGCTCTGGAGGCGAGGCTCTCCGAATTGGAATCGCGGCTCCGCACCATGGAAAATAACCCGCTAGCAGCTAGCCCACTAGCAGCTCGCCAGGCCCCCTTAGCTGGTGCGGACCGCAATAGCTTAGCTGCTAGTGTAGCATCTGTTAGCCGTCCCTTAGCAGCTCCCGAGCAGCCGGGAAGCCAGGGTGGCTGGGTGACAGTTCGTAGGAAAAATAGTCCTAAACTCAAGCCCGCTGTCCCGGCCCACCGCAAACCACTTCATGTTTCTAATCCTTTTGCCCCGCTCAGCGACACACCCGCTGAGAAACCAACTCTGATCATTGGCAGCTCTATAGTCAGAAATGTGAAGCTAGCAACACCAGCGACCATAGTTAAATGCCTCCCAGGGGCCAGAGCGGGCGACATAGAAGCAAATTTGAAACTGCTGGCTAAAGGATAATCGTAAATATAGTAAGATTATTATACACGTCGGCGGTAACGACACCCGGTTACGCCAATCGGAGGTCACCAAATCGGTGTGTACTTTCGCCAAAACCATGTCGGACTCCGTAGTTTTCTCTGGAGCCTTGCCTGATCTGACCAGCGATGACATGTTTAGCCGCATGTCGTCGTTTCGCCGCTGGTTGTCTATGTGGTGTCCATCAAAAGACGTGGGCTTTATAGATAATTGGAGCTCTTTTTGGGGAAAACCTGGTCTGATTAGGAGAGATGGCATCCATCCCACTTTGGCTGGTGCAGTTCTAATTTCTAGGAATATGGCTGATTTTATTAGTACTCCTAAAGCATGACAACACAGAGTTAAGACCAGGATGCAGAGCTGTATTTTTACACACCTCTCTGCAGTTTCCTCATAGCTGTCACCCTCCAGTAATTCAGTTAGCTTTATTGAGACTGTGTCTGTCCTCCGACCACCAAAATTCAATAAATTAAACAAATCAAAAATATACAAAAGAAATAGTAACCATAAAAATGTAATAAAAATTAATACCACTATTTCATCAGAACAAAGAAACAGGACAATTAAATGTGGTTGGTTAAATATTAGATCTCTCTCATCTAAATCTCTGCTAGTAAATGAGTTGATAACTGATCACCAGATTGATTTGTTCTGTTTGACTGAAACCTGGTTGCAGCAGGAAGAATTTGTTAGCCTAAATGAATCAACTCCCCCTAGTCATATTAACTGTCATATTCCTCGAATCACAGGCCGAGGAGGAGGAGTAGCAGCAATCTACCATTCTAGTTTAAAATTGAACCAGAGACCTAACCCTGATTACAGCTCATTTGAAAATCTCACTCTTAGTCTCTCTCATCCAAATTTGAAAGCTCAGAAACAGTTTTAATTGTTGTTATATATCGTCCAGAGCCCTAGAGATAGTAAGAGTTGCGACACTCCCATAGGGTGCCATTGTACGCTTTCTTCCAGTCTACTTCCGGGTTGTGGAGGCTTGTTTAGTTCCAAGCACCGCTTCGACAGTGATAGACACCGTTCATTTGCACTGCAGGTCGTTGAGTATATGTGGAGGTAAGTTGATGAAATGCCTACCTCTTTTGAATTGTCAACTGCCTATATTTTATCAGAGGCTCTTTATGATGCACATGCTGAGCTTTATTTGTATTTGCGCAGCGTAATTATATATATTTTTTATCTTGGTAGACGACCGAATTTCTGCTACTTTTTTTTAGCTCGACTCTGCTGTTAGCTGTGAAGTTATCTCCTGGGATATATTGACGGATTAATTGTTGATGAGTCGCTACCTCTTTTTAATTTTAACGTCTTTATATTATATCAGAAGCCCTTTGTGGTGCATTCTGTATTTGTGAATATTGGCAGATGACCGACTTTCAGACATTGCCTTGTGCTTGTTAGCTCTTCTTTGAAAGCTACCGAGCTACATCGCTACCTCTTTTTAATTGTCAAGACTACGTCCTTTATATGAGACCCTTTATAATGCATAAACTTATACTTGTAAGTATTTAACAAATATATTTATTAATATCTATCGTATCTATCTATCCACCAGTATCCCGAGAGCCCTCACTGAAGACACGAAGGCCCTCATTGTTTCTCCCATTGTCAATAAAACATACTATTTCATTCATCAAAGCATAATGAGTTGTTATTCTTGAATATATATATTTTGTGTATGTCTTAAAAATGGTTATAGTGAGTCAACTCCTGCCTCATCAGAAGTGGCTGGACACTATCTGCTGAATGGACTGTTGTTAATCTGCTTTTCAATAACTCTACGGGTAAGTGAATCAGAGAAATATAGACATTGTCTGGAAATACAATAATCCAGCTGGGCAAAAATTAACATCTTCAATCAGCTTACATTTCTGTGTAAAAGTCGATTTTCCATGCTAACACGAATGTGAAACATTCCCTCCAAAACCCCAAAATGTCACAGTTCCGCTCCTCTGTCCTGTCTGTTTGGTTGTCTCCCATCCTCTCCTCTGCCCTGTCTCTGTCTGGTTGTCTCCCGTCCGCTCCTCTGTCCTGTCTGTCTGTTTGTCTCCCATCCTCTCCTCTGCCCTGTTTGTCTGGTTGTCTCCCATCCGCTCCTCTGCCCTGTCTCTCCCCTACAGCTCGGTGCCTGAGTGGAGTCTAGCTCCTCAAGCTGACTCCACTCAGGTAATCAACTACCTGCACGGCTCCCGGACAGCTGACGATCATTCACTAACGACTCACCTCTGCAATAAAGACCGGCTCAGCCTTCCACTCCCTGCCAGAGCGTTAAACAAGAACCACGCAGTTCGGTTTGCTCTCTAGCCCCCTTCACGATCTGTTTTTGAGTTTCTGCCAACTTCTAACCTTGTTTTCTCCTGCCTCCCTCAGTTCAGCTGTCCGGGATCCCACGCCATTCTCCTTCCCCTCCGGCTCTCCCCGACAAACCTTCACCAGTTTCTCCTGCCTGGACCCCCACTCCTGCCTGGACCCCCACTCCTGCCTGGACCCCCACTCCTGCCTGGACCCCCACTCCTGCCTGGACCCCCACTCTTGCCTGGACCCCCACTCCTGCCTGGAACCCCCTGCTCCTACACCCTGGTTTTCCCCCACCTAGCCACCATTTTCACCCCCTACAATAAACCACTTGCATTCAGCCAGCCCTGGAAGTGTGGTTTTCTGCTCGGGTCCACCTGCTCAGTTCGTGACAGAACGCTCTGGCCAACAAACGGACCCGGAAAGCACTACCAGGGTTTGGACCAACCCTCTCCTCTCACAGTCGCTGCCAACCCTGCAACCGGATTCCTTCTGCTCTGCCCCTCACCTCATCTCCGGACCCTACAGTTCCCATGGCAGGTTATGACACATCCTCTCCCTTCTGGGGAACCCGTTGGGCAATAAAACTGCCTTCCAAGAGGCACCATGGTTCCCTGGGTTCTGCCTCAGCGAGACCGCACTCCGGCCCTCCGTCTCCAGTCCACACGGGAGCCATCTTTTGACCTCTGCTCCCCAGAACCGGACCCCGACCTCTGCTCCCCAGAACCGGACCCCGACCTCTGCTCCCCAGAACCGGACCCCGACCTCTGCTCCCCAGAACCGGACCCCGACCCAGACCCCAGTTCCACCAACTGAGGACCCTGACTCCCTGCCCTGGACCCAGGGCTCCTCCCTTGTAGTTCTCTTCTCCTGTTTGGAGAACAGCATATACTTCAATGCATTACGCGATCTACATGATGAGTGGAGGAAAGATCCCAGGGAGGAGACTGTGGCCCAGGGCCTTCGACTGGCGGTTCAGCGACCTGGTCTGATTAATTTCTACCCGACTACATTCAGCAGTTCCTGGACAGCCCCGTCACACTTCCCCATGGCAGCCACTCGCCTCCAGTTCCCGCGGTGGTCGACGCGCCGCCTCCAGTTCCCGCGGTGGTCGACGCGCCGCCTCCAGTTCCCGCGGTGGTCGACGCGCCGCCTCCAGTTCCCGCGGTGGTCGACGCGCCGCCTCCAGTTCCCGCGGTGGTCGACGCGCCGCCTCCAGTTCCCGCGGTGGTCGACGCGCCGCCTCCAGTTCCCGCGGTGGTCGACGCGCCGCCTCCAGTTCCCGCGGTGGTCGACGCGCCGCCTCCAGTTCCCGCGGTGGTCGACGCGCCGCCTCCAGTTCCCGCGGTGGTCGACGCGCCGCCTCCAGTTCCCGCGGTGGTCGACGCGCCGCCTCCGGCCCCCAGGGCTTCGGCTGCCTGCGAAAGGCTTAAGGCCTTCCCTCTGGCTCCGCCCCCGGAGGACCCGCCGGACCCGGCTCCGCCCCCGGAGGACCCGCCGGACCCGGCTCCGCCCCCGGAGGACCCGGCCCCCGGGCCGTCCGCCGGAGCGGCCCCTCTGCCCTGTCCGGCCCCCGGGCCGTCCGCCGGAGCGGCCCCTCTGCCCTGTCCGGCCCCCGGGCCGTCCGCCGGAGCGGCCCCTCTGCCCTGTCCGGCCCCCGGGCCGTCCGCCGGAGCGGCCCCTCTGCCCTGTCCGGCCCCCGGGCCGTCCGCCGGAGCGGCCCCTCTGCCCTGTCCGGCCCCCGGGCCGTCCGCCGGAGCGGCCCCTCTGCCCTGTCCGGCCCCGGGCCGTCCGCCGGAGCGGCCCCGCCTGTCTGTCAATCCCCAGGACCGTCCTCTGGAGCAGTCTATACTGGCTTTACCGCCTTCGGACCGTCCCCCGGAGCGGTCCCTCCGGCCCACTCATCCCCAGCCAGTCCGACCTACGGTCCGCCCGCCGGAACGGACCCTCCGCCTACCGGAACGGACTCACCGGTCCACTCATCCCCAGCCAGTCCGACCTACGGTCCGCCCGCCGGAACGGACCCTCCGCCTACCGGAACGGACCTTCCGCCCCACTCATCCCCAGCCAGTCCGTCCTCCGGAGCGGACCCTCCGCCCTGTCCATCCCCGGCCTGTCCGTCCTCCGGAGCGGACCCTCCGCCCTGTCCAGTCCCCGTCCTGCCCTGCTCTCAGTCCGGTCCAGTCCCCGTCCTGCCCTGCTCTCAGTCTCAGTCCGGTCCAGTCCCCGTCCTGCCCTGCTCTCAGTCTCAGTCCGGTCCAGTCCCCGTCCTGCCCTGCTCTCAGTCTCAGTCCGGTCCAGTCCCCGTCCTGCCCTGCTCTCAGTCTCAGTCCGGTCCAGTCCCCGTCCTGCCCTGCTCTCAGTCCGGTCCAGTCCCCGTCCTGCCCTGCTCTCAGTCTCAGTCCGGTCCAGTCCCCGTCCTGCCCTGCTCTCAGTCTCAGTCCGGTCCAGTCCCCGTCCTGCCCTGCTCTCAGTCTCAGTCCGGTCCAGTCCCCGTCCTGCCCTGTTCTCAGTCTCAGTCCGGTCCTTTCCTTCGCTCAGCCCAGTCCAGTCCGGTCCGGTCCTTTCCTTCGCTCAGCCCAGTCCGGTCCGGTCCGGTCCTGCCCTCAGCCCAGCCCAGTCCGGTCCGGTCCTGCCCTCAGCCCAGCCCAGTCCGGTCCGGTCCTGCCCTCAGCCCAGCCCAGTCCGGTCCGGTCCTGCCCTCAGCCCAGCCCAGTCCGGTCCGGTCCTGCCCTCAGCCCAGCCCAGTCCGGTCCGGTCCTGCCCTCAGCCCAGCCCAGTCCTAGTTCGGTCCCTCTCCCATTTCTCTCCCTCCCGTCCCTCCTGTCGTTTCGGTCCCTCCCGTCCTTCCCTCCCTCCCGTCCCTCCTGTCGTTTCGGTCCCTCCCGTCCTTCCCTCCCTCCCGTCCCTCCTGTCGTTTCGGTCCCTCCCGTCCTTCCCTCCTGTCTGTTCCCCTTGTTTTCTGCCCTTCCTGTCCTTTTGGTCCCTTCTGTTCCGTCTGGTCCCTGTGTCTGTATGCGTGTCTCTGTCTGCTCCTTGGTTGCCCCGGTAGGTTTGGTTGGGTCCATGGGGCGCCGGGAGGCGCCCGTTGAGGGGGGGTACTGTCACAGTTCCGCTCCTCTGTCCTGTCTGTTTGGTTGTCTCCCATCCTCTCCTCTGCCCTGTCTCTGTCTGGTTGTCTCCCGTCCGCTCCTCTGTCCTGTCTGTCTGGTTGTCTCCCATCCTCTCCTCTGCCCTGGTTGTCTCCCATCCGCTCCTCTGCCCTGTCTCTCCCCTACAGCTCGGTGCCTGAGTGGAGTCTAGCTCCTCAAGCTGACTCCACTCAGGTAATCAACTACCTGCACGGCTCCCGGACAGCTGACGATCATTCACTAACGACTCACCTCTGCAATAAAGACCGGCTCAGCCTTCCACTCCCTGCCAGAGCGTTAAACAAGAACCACGCAGTTCGGTTTGCTCTCTAGCCCCCTTCACGATCTGTTTTTGAGTTTCTGCCAACTTCTAACCTTGTTTTCTCCTGCCTCCCTCAGTTCAGCTGTCCAGGATCCCACGCCATTCTCCTTCCCCTCCAGCTCTCCCCGACAAACCTTCACCAGTTTCTCCTGCCTGGACCCCCACTCCTGCCTGGACCCCCACTCCTGCCTGGACCCCCACTCCTGCCTGGAACCCCCCGCTCCTACACCCTGGTTTTCCCCCACCTAGCCACCATTTTCACCCCCTACAATAAACCACTTGCATTCAGCCAGCCCTGGAAGTGTGGTTTTCTGCTCGGGTCCACCTGCTCAGTTCGTGACACAAAAGTGTCTTTAATATGTCACCTTACGGCTCAAAATGTAAAACTGACATTTACATACATACTCCAATGAATTAATAATCAAACAAGTACTTGGAGGTGTGATTTTATTCCTTTTTTACCGTGAAATCGCCGCTCTCAGTCCCATAGAAGGAAATGACAGCGCTGCCTGTTTGGAACTATTCAGGCTTACATGAACCACGTGACCGCCCCGCTGCGAGAGCATGAGTGTCGCAACTCTTACTATCTCTAGGGCTCTGATATCGTCCTCCTGCTCCTTATTCTGAGTTTTTATCTCAATTCTCAGACTTTTTATCTGAATTAGTGCTCAGTTCAGACAAAGTTGTTATTGCGAGTGACTAACATTCATGTTGACATAGACAGTGACAGCCTTACAACAGCTTTTAATTCCATATTAGACTCAATTGGGTTTTCTCAACATGTAAATAAACCAACTCATAGTTTTAATCACACTCTTGCCCTTGTCCTGACTTATGGCATAGAAATTGAAGAGTTAACAGTATTTCCCCAGAACCCTCTTCTTTCTGACCATTTTATAACATTTCAATTTAAAGTAAAGGATTGTATAGCAGCTGAGAACAAATATTACAGTAGATGTTTATCTGACAATTCAGTTACTAAATTTAAGGAAATAATACCCTCTCTGTTTACTTCTGCAACATTTACTGAAAAATCAGAAGGCAAATATTATAATTTTAGCCCCACAGAAGTGGATTATGTTAATAATGCTTCAGCCTCACTGCGTACAACTCTTGATAGTGTTGCACCTGTAAAAAAAGAAAGTTATATCTCAGAGAAGACTTGCTCCTTGGTATAATTCCCAGCTGCGGACTTTAAAGCAGGCATCCCGAAAGCTGGAAAGAAAGTGGTATTCCACTAATTCAGAGGAAGTGTATGTGGCTTGGAAAAATAGTCTAGTTTTCTATAAAAAAACACTTCATAATGCCAGGACAACTTATTATTCATCTTTAATAGAGGAGAACAAGAACAACCTTAGGTTTCTCTTTAGCACTGTAGCCAGGCTGACAAAGAGTCAGAGCTCTGTTGAACCTTGTATTCCTTTAGCTTTAACCAGTAAAGACTTCATGAGCTTCTTTACACATAAAATAGTTATGATTAGAGAAAAAAATCATCTGGCCCTTCCTACAAATGTCACAGATGCTTTTGAATTGACTGTTAGACCTGATGAATATTTAGAATTATTCACTCCTATATGTCTCTCTGAACTATTTTCAACAGTTTCTACATCCAAACCATCAACATGTCATTTAGATCCTATCCCAACTAGACTCTTCAAGGAGATTTTACCTTTAATTAATTCTTCAATGTTAGATCTGATTAATCTCTCTCTAGTAACAGGCTATGTACCACAGGCTTTTAAGGTTGCTGTCATCAAACCTTTGCTTAAAAAGCCCACTTTTGATCCAGATGTGTTAGCTAACTACGGACCAATATCCAACCTACCATTTCTCTCTAAAATTCTGGAAAGAACAGTTGCAAATCAATTATGTGAACACTTACAAAGGAATAACTTGTTTGAAATGTTTCAGTCAGGCTTCAGAGTGCATCATAGCACAGAAACGGCTCTGGTGAAAGTTACTAATGACCTTCTCATAGCATCAGATAATGGACTAGTCTCTATACTTGTTTTGTTAGATCTTAGTGCAGCGTTTGACACATTCGACCACAATATTTTATTACAGCGTCGAGAACATTTAATTGGCGTTAAAGGGACAGCACTGGACTGGTTTAAATCCTACTTATCAGACAGGTTCCAGTTTGTGCATGTCAACAATGACTCTTCTGAGCATACTAAAGTTAATCATGGAGTTCCTCAGGGTTGTCTTAGGACCGATACTTTTCACATTATACATGCTTCCTTTAGGCAATATTATTAGGAAGCATTGTATTAATTTCCATTGTTATTCAGATGACACAAAATTGTATTTATCTATGAAGCCAGATGAAACTGATCAGCTAACTAGACTGCAAGATTGTCTTAAGGACATTAAAACCTGGATAATTTTTAACTTCCTACTGCTAAATTCAGTCAAAACTGAAGTCATTGTATTTGGCCCCAAACATCTTAGAAACTCGCTTTCAAAGCAAATAGTTACTCTGGATGGCATCACATTGGCCTTCAGTACTACTGTGAGGAATCTTGGAGTTATTTTTGACCAGGACATGTCCTTTAACTCACACATAAAGCAAGTCTGTAGGACTTCCTTTTTTCACCTGCGTAATATTGTAAAAATCAGGAACATCCTGTCTCAGAGTGATGCAGAAAAACTAGTTCATGCTTTTGTTACTTCCAGGCTTGACTATTGCAATTCCTTATTATCGGGTTGTCCAAATAGTTCTCTCAAACATCTACAGTTGATCCAAAATGCTGCTGCGAGAGGACTGACAGGAGTTAGCAAAAGAGATCATATTTCCTCTATACTTGCTTCTCTTCACTGGCTTCCTGTTAAATCCAAAATAGAATTTAAAATCCTTCTTCTGACATATAAAGCTCTTAATAACCAATCTCCATCATATCTTAAAGATCTGATAGTACCATATTAATCTAGTAGAACTCTTCGCTCTCAAACTGCAGGCTTACTTGTAGTTCCTAGAATTTCTAAAAGTAGAATGGGAGGCAGAGCCTTCAGTTATCAAGCGCCTCTCCTGTGGAACCTGCTCCAAGTTTGGGTTCGGGAGGCAGATACCCTCTCTATTTTTAAGACCAGGCTTAAAATGTTCCTTTTTGACAAATCGTATAGTTAGGGCTGACTGGGTGAGCCGGAGGGGTTCGGCTTGTGTCTTCATTGCACAGCTGACTCCCTCTTGGACGTCCCTTCGTTTTGCCCCTAGTCATGCTGCTATAGGCCTATAGGCTGCTGGAGGACTTCTCTTGATGCACTGAGCCCTTCTCTATCTACCTTTACATTTAATATGTATACCGTTATTGCATTACATTCATTCTGTTTCCCCCTGTGTTATTTCTCCAAGTGTCCCTGGTTCCAGAGCTGGATGCTTCAGATCTGCGGTCGATGTTCCACCAACTGGTCTAATCTCCACCATGTCAACTGTGGGATGCTGCTGCTGACCTTCCTCCAGCCCTCCGCTTCCAGCTGCCCTTTTCCACCAGTCAACTCTGCATTGCCCTCACGATACTTTGAGCCATTTTTGCTGAAATTTGTGTTTCTCCATTTCCCAGCTCTCCTCCACCTGGTCCAGCCTGCCGGCCACTTTAAAAACATGCAGTTTTTGGAAAAGTGTACCCAACTAGCTGGAACAATTATCGCAATGCTTCGGCATGTTTACCAGATGCACATATCTGACAAATCGCAGTCTATAATATATTATTGTCAATTATTTTCTTGAAAACTGCAGAAAGAAATTTTAATGCCACTGACAATCAAATTTAATGATTTTTAATGCCATTTAAGGCCCTAATTTTTGCAAAATCAACTTAATGACAATGCTTTTTAATGCCCTGCAGAAACCCTGCTGTATTTCTGCTACAACAGCAGAGATGAAATTAAAGGTGATAAATAGAACTAGTGAATACTAAGAACAGAGAATAATAAACTGCTGAAATAATTGGTCCGTCCTGTAAGTTAAAGTTAAACAGGAAGTGGTTCACTGAGGATGTCGTCCATTCAGTCTCCTTCACAACCAGATGAGGTTTTCTTTCTGTTGGCTTCACTCAGAAGATCCTCACAGTGAACATGAGACACCTGAGATGAAGACAGACATCACAGCATCAGCATCAGAGGTTCATTTTAAAGTATCCCGAAAGATTTCCTGTTTCATATAATTTTCCAAGCACTGAAAGACAGAAAGGCCTGCAGTCACTTTAGGGGAGAGGATTTTATGATCCAGCTTCTCTGTGCTGCAATTTAAATGTAATAACTGCAGTGTTCATCATTATTTTGGACATATTCTGGGAGATTATTTTTCTCATCTGCACTAAGATGTACTACAACATGTGAATCTGTCATTAAACAATGTTAATCATTAGAGAGTAGATTTACTGTTTTCTCCAGCTTAACTTCAGAGACTCAGCAGATATTCAGGACTACTGACAACACAGAACCTTAACCTTACCGTTTAAATCACATGTAGGTTTTCTAAACGTTACATTCATGTGAACCAGCGTCTCCACTGACAGTTTTATTAACTAAATGTACCACATTAGACTGACACAACACACTTCAGCTGTTAACATGAAACACAACACAAACATCGTTACCTTAATGCTACGTTAGCTTTAATCAGGCTACAACTGAGCAGCGAGCTTGGTTAGCATCACTAATTTACATTAAAGCTAATATTTACTGGATGCTAACTTTCTTCTCTGGTCAGCACACACTGAAATAAATTCCACCAACATCTGGACTGCATGGCACACATTATATTTAACACTAAAGTTGCATATGAAGTGCATTAAAAGCGGCACCAATAAGAAAATAAACATTTACTTACTGAACTTTCAGTGTCTGCTGGTAGAATCAGCCGAAGGTAGAAAACTGGTTAAAACCAGCCAACGGACAGGAAAACTGTCTGTGGAAAAGATTCTGCTTCTCCACCGATAAATAAACCACCAGTGACCATATCAGAATTAATCCAATACAGGAGAGCAGAGTCTCAGCTACATCCTCCAGACTGTCAGTCATTCCAGACGAACTGTCAATCAAGTAATCACGCCCCTTGCATTGCAAAACTTAATAAATAAATAATCAAAATTAATTTATTTTAAGATCGGCCACTTGAGCTCTCATTTTGACCATGAAAACTAATGAAAAAAAAACCATTTATATACAGTCTATGCACCGTACTCTGTTTGGCTCCACCCTTGCTGATGACCACTTCCGGTCTCAGAAAATGAAAAACAGGTCTTTTTTCGTTTCTGTCTCTTACTGATTTTATTTTTTGTTATTGTAAATATAAAATGAAAATCAAAGCATTTTTCAAATTTCATATGTCCCTTGTTGATCATGAAAAGGAAAAACGCCTTGTATTTCCATTTTAGTTTTTGTATTTTAAAACAAAAATCAAATAACCACTCATTTTTTGTTTTTCAATACCTGTTTTAGAACGGAAAATCCAATTACCAAAATATACACGGACCGTATATATCACTGACATATCAGTGACTTCACTGACAGGCAAGTGCGTCAGTTTGTTTTTAAAAGTGGGGAGGATGGAGACCACAGCACTTTGAGAAAATGTCAAAGAACGGCGGCAAAATGCCACAGGCTGGGCTTGAACTCACAACCACCACACCAAAGGCAGAGGTTCAACCTGTTGAGCTATCGGTACATGCTGGTAGAGGGGTCTGTGGGCCGCTATAATACTAATTCTCCCGGGCCGAAATTTTGCCCCTGCACGCCTCTGGTCGGAGCTTCCACTTGGTACAGGCACAAATTTAGCATCTGCACGTTTTTTTTTAACCTCACGAAGGTGTGCTGCATGTCTGTGCAACTCTCGGCCGAGTGCGGATGGTGCGTTCAGGAGTGTCAGAATTTTCTATACTGCTGAAAATAACTGGGTTTACAACAGCTTACATGTCAAGAATTTGAATGTGTTGGAGACAAAATGACCCCTGACAAAAAGCGGGGGGGACACATCCCCACCGTCCCCCCCTAAACTGACGCCTATGCTGACAGGGGAAGTCAAAAACACACATGTTTGTTTTTCTATACCGGTGGGGACTTACCATTGACTCCCATTCATATCTAACTCCTAACCCATATCCTAACCCTAACCTTAACCATCACCAAATCAATGCCTAACCCTAAACAAACGTTTTTGCACTTTTACATTTTTTATTAACAACAATATGGCCAAGAAAACGGTGTTGCCACCCGTGGGGACCTCATTTTAGGTCCCCACCGTAAGACAAGTCCCCACCTTTATAGCAAATAGTCAGGTCAAAGTCCCCACCTGTATAGCAGAAACAAGTACATTGAAATAACATTGATCTCACACACACACACACACACACACACACACACACACACACACACACACACACACACACACACACACACAATATGTGTGTGTGTGTGTGTGTGTGTGTGTGTGTGTGTGTGTGTGTGTGTGGTTAAAGACATGCTTCTATTTTTGTCCTCCCTCTTGACCTACATTATTGACCCTTTATACACTGCAGAGGATGAGGAATCATTTTGTGTTCTGTTGTTTTTCAGATGGAGGTTCAGACCTTTCATCCCCCCAAAAAAGACATGAGTCCTACAGTAAGGATGGGAATTCACATGCAGATGATGAGTGGCATAGAATTTATTATCAAAGTTCATTGTACAATGAAAACATTAAGCCTATAGATTTACTGTCTTTGGCTAATTTACCATACATTTTGTTTTTCCGCATGTACACTCAGTTGTACATCAAGTCTACATACCACAGCTCAGCTCACTGTTCTGTTGTCTAGTACTCGTTTCATTACACTGAGCATGCAATGTACACTGACAGTCATTAAAAACTTTGAGACCATATGTGAGGGGAATGTGCAGTTTGCCCAGTCTTAACCTCCTGCCATGATAAGCCAGTTGAAGGACTCCAGACAAATAAACACCTTGATCAAAGAGTGTTTCTTAGCATAGTAACCATAGACTGTATATAGAGATGGACGTAGCAACTGGCTCCAAAAATGAAGCCCACCCGGAAGTGTCAAAAACTTGCAATATCACACCGTCCGCTAGGGTTGGCTCCAAAAAGCCTTTTCTCCATAGACCCCAATTCATTTTTGGAAAAAATAAAATTTGATAGACTGATTTTCTACAGCTCAGGATTTTTTCCCCGTTAGTTTTCGTGGTCAAAATGAGAGATCAAGTGGCCGATCTTAAAATAAATCAATACTGAATTATAAATAAATCATTAAAGTTGGTGGAGCCAGGGGGCGTGGCTATACTTGATTGACAGTCTGGTCTGGTGTGGTCTGGCATGATTGACAGATCCTTTAGGGTGAGGCTTTCAGCAGGCTTATTCCGTGGAACCTGACTTTCATCCACATTTAGATTAAGTTGTCCTCTAATCATTGTTATTTTCCACAGGTTTCCAGTTTGTTGACTTGTTATTATTAGTTGTCGTTCACTGTAGCCATGGCTTGTTCCTCCGTTAATTGCACTAACAGACCCTCAAAGGGTTCCGTTATCCAGTTTTTCCGGTAAGTAAATGTTTGCGTTTCATATGCAATTTTACCATTAAATATGATGTGTACAGTGTACCCCAAAAATCGGTCTTTTTTCTGAGGTGTCGTGGCTTAAAAAAATACATTCGGCATCGATGCACCTTGCTAATTATGCTAGCTACCCGCCGAGTGCTAGCTTTAGCCGACGTCTCATCTCGGTTAGCTATCCCAGAGGAAACAGGAGAGGGGGGAGAAAAGCAGATGGGAAAAGGGATATTTGGGGATGTCAGGTGGGAAGGATGGGGGTGAGGAGGGAGCCCTGACACCCATTCTGTTGTATGTAATAGTTGACGCTGCAACGCTTGCTATGCAAACAGCGGCAGCTGACTCTCGCCCGTGTGTTTTAGTTAGACCGATACATGCGGCAGAAGTGTAATGTGTTAATGTAATTCACGGCATTACTGTAAGCTAATTAAACAATGAGGAGGACACCCTTATAGCTTCACGTTGGTAACGTCTAAATTCTTTCAATGTGGTTGGGTTGACACGATAATGTCAGGTTTCTACGTTGTCAGTCGTTGATGCGTGTTACTTTCACACATTTAAATTATTGTGACATTCTAGCTATAGCCCATAGTCCTATGCTGAACTATAGACTCTTTATTTTACAGTCTATGTGATGAACTGGTGCAGTGTAAACCTATCAAGGCTCTGTAGGGATAACATATTGCAACGCTTTTCCTACATTTTACAAAAATATCTTCAGTCCACAAGAGGATTGATGTGTCCTTTTAAATCATGCAAACAGGCTGATTACTGGTCAATTTAATGTCCTCCTGTAATCTAGAAGACTGATTGCTTTGCTGTATGATTATTCCTATGCTGTAAATGTGGAATTTCTGGGTGCCATGGTCTTTATTGTTACTTTACATTACAGATCCAAGTGCTCTTGTTAAATAATGTACATTTCCCTCCTTTACAGATGTAGTTCTTGTTACTTTCCATTACTTTTTGGATTCCTGAAAAGTGTTCATTTAACCAGACTTGACGTAACACCAAATTATTACAAATATCAAAAACTTTGTTGTTATACACATCATTCTGGAATGTTTGGTCTGAATGCACAGCAGTAAAGTATTTTTCTAACAGATTTCCTTTAGGTGAAGATAACAGGCTGAAGCAGTGGTTGGTGAACATGAGGAGACAGAAGTGGACTCCGTCAAAGACGTCACGGCTGTGCAGTGTGCACTTCGAGGAGGATCAGTTCTTCAAGGGTTTGACGGTAGGCATATACATTTTTTTATGCAGTACTTCAATAGTAGATTTTCTACATTGAACAATATGAAATGGTAAGAGTGGCTGAAATACAATACCTGAGAGGGGGTAACTTTTATAATATTTTAATCTGCATGTGTGGATAGTGATATTTATTAAAATCATCATGTACTCGTTAGATGTCCATGATCATGATGCCACCCTTTTTCAGTTTACTTCCAAGTGCCATAATTCAGCCCGATCTCACGAGGATTCGTGAAACTGTCACGTAAGTTTTAGTTTCGGTTTCGTGCGCACCAACACGATTTCGTCATGTTTTTCGTGCCGCTCACCACGAAATGCGCACCAATGTATTTTAAACGGCGGACTTTTCGTGCCACCCAGAACGTATTTCAAACGAATGTGTGTATTATATTTTTAATGTAAAACCATGGCGAATCCAACGCTATATTTTGCATGACATCGTCCCTAACCATAACCCTAACCATAACCATAACCCGGTGGTACACTTACCTTTTTTTTTTTTTTTTTTTTTTTTTTTTTTTTCCCCCAATTTGCATAGGAATTTCAAGAATGTCCGGCGGCCAGCGGCCGCAAACGCGATCACACAAGCAGTATACGCCGATGGACAGCTTAGATCGTCATGAATCCGCTGGTATAAACCACTTTCAGCTGTGATTACCACAGCGGGTTTCGTTGTGAGCAACACGAAAAACATTTCGTGGTGAGCGGCACGAAAAACATGACGAAATCGTGTTGGTGCGCACGAAAAAGAAACAAAAAATTTACGTAACAGTTTCACGAATCCCCGTGAGACCGTGTTGCATAATTTGGTGGGCTTGAAGTATAATGTTTTAGTCAGAATAACAAAATGCAAAACAACTTGATAAGCAGGGGAAAAAAACTTTAATTTTTATCACAACCTAATTTCTGATGGTTTCTGTATTCTCTAATAGGGCAAAAGGGGACTGAAGGACACTGCTGTGCCCACCATTTTCAGCTTTCCTTCTCACCTCCTCAAAAGCAAAGCACCTGCTAGAACCACAAGAACCAAGAAGGTAAGTATGGCTGTGGAGGTAAGTGACAGTTCAGGTTCCGCTCCTAGTCATATTGTTCAACCACATGGTGGTGATAGCATCACTGAGTGTACTGTAAGCACCCTTAGAAACTGTTGGGCTTGATCATAACTATCAGCAGCAATTGCTTGTGGGCTCTGATCACAGCTACATTGTTTCTGAGTCTCCTAGAACACTCAAACGTAAAGCAGATATACTACAGGATCGGCTAGGTGTGGCTCGCAAAAAACTGAAGTTGAAGAGTCAGCAGACTAGGAGAATGAAATCCAAACTCTTGTCTTTGAAAGAGCTGACAACTGTTCTTTTGAAAAAGAACGTGCTGCTCTTTTGGATTCAATAAATGATGTTCCCAGACACATTCTGATTAGAATTCAAAACCAAAAAAAAAAAAACAGCAGCATTTTCTGAAGAACTGAAACAGTTTGCGACTACACTGCACTTCTACTCTCCAAAAGCATATGACTTTGCCTGAGAGAAGTTCAATTTTGCTTTGCCGCATTCTCAAACAATTTGTAGATGGTACAGCAGCATTTCAGCAGATCCTGGATTTACTGTTGCATCATTCATGGCTCTGAAAAGTCATGTCTCTGAAAGAAGGAAAGAGGGAAAGGAAGTCATCTGCTCATTGATGATAGATGAAATGTACATTCACCAGCAAATTGAATTTGGAGGGGATCAAATTCATGGCTACGTTGACATCGGTGCTGGTGAAATAGAAAACACTGTAGCCACACAAGCATTAGTTCTCATGGTTGTAGCCATCAATGAGTCCTGGAAGATCCCCATTGCCTACTTCCTCATCAGTAGCTTGACTGGAACAGAGCAAGCCAACATAGTCCGGGAGAGCCTCCGACGGCTTCATGCTATTGGAGTTCAGGTTGTCTTGTTAACATGTGATGGACCCTCGCAAAATTTTCCAATGATTGAAGAGCTTGGTGCAAAAATTGGCATCACAAACATGAAACCTCATTTTCTCCACCCAGAGGATCAAACAAAAAAAGTGCACGTGCTCTTGGATCCATGTCACATGTTGAAATTAGTTAGAAATGCATTTTCAGCAGCTGAGGTGTTAGAGACAGAAGATAGGAAACAAATCAGATGGCAGTATATTGAAGAGCTGCACAAACTACAAGAAAAGGAAGGTCTGCGGTTTGGCAACAAGCTGAAAATGGCACACATTATGTGGCGACAGCAAAAACACCTATTCTCGGCTTCATTGCCTGTGGTAGAAGTGTGCTCAACATCTATGAAGATCTTGTGGAGAGTCCCAGTGCACCATGCAGATACCTTCTGACGTACAAGCAGAGTCAAGATCACCTGGAGTTATTCTTCTCAGTAATCAGAGTGTCAATGCTCCAGTTTCGAGTCCAGTTTCTGCTGGCTGGGGGCCTCCGTCCGATCCTGGTGCTGTCCTGGGGTGTGGTGGGGTGGGTGGGGTTTCGGGGGCGCTGCGGGGTGGGTGCCCTGCGTCCTTGGCGTGCTGGCTCCTGGGTGGGCGTGGCGGCTTGCGGCCCTCGCTTCCTTGTGGCGCGGCCTGGTCCCCCCTTCGGGGTGGGGTGCTGCGTGCAGCTGGCCTGTGTTGGGGCTATGGTGCCTGCTGGGGCGCTGCTCTGATCTGCAGCTCCCGGGGGGTTGTTGTGCCAGCTGGGCCAGTTGGTTTGTGTGGGCCCTCCCCGGTCCCTTGCCTCTCGGCTCTGGGGGCCCTCTGCATCAGTACTCCACTGCTCTGTCCTCTTGGGCCGGATCCACACCAAACTGCCTCTTATTGTGCACTTCACATTTTTCACACCTCACTGTAAATAGCAGCCTTTAGGCACATATAGGGACACAACAGCTAGGGCCCTGAGGGCAGGTGGGGGTGGGAACGATGGGCACTGTGGTGGGGCGGGTGGCAGGGCTATACGGCCCTGTCTCCCCCTCATCACCCTCTTGCCTGCCTCCCCTGCTCTCCAATCTTTTTTTAATGCACCACACACACTCACCTTGGGGGTAGGTCTGGGTTGGCTGACGCCCCCCCAGCCTCCCCACTTTTAATGCACCACATGACACTCAGGGTTACACTATCACGGTGCTGGGATAATGTTTCCCGTTAGGGATCGGGAAACATATTAATAGGAGCGTAATGGATGGGTTTCATAGTTATGGCCTCGCTGGTGGGATCTGGCCCCCCATACGGCTATGGGGCGGCGGGGTGCACCATCATCCGTGTCGCTGTGGCTGGGGGTCCCCGGGGCCGGGGGGCCGTGGCCTGTGGGGGTTCTCCTGCATGTCCGACGGGTCCCGGCTGGTGTGGTGGGTTTTGCTGGGCTGCGGGGTCTGGATTGGCTGTCCCGGTGGGTGCTGTGGCTGTGGCGCGGGCTGGTGGTGTGTGGTGGCTCCGTCCTGGTGGGGGATTGGTTTGCGTTACGGGATGTGGGGGCCTTGGGTGTGCTGTGCTCGCCTGGGGGCTGGTGCGGGTGGGTATGCGGGGTGCCCCCCCGTTGGCATTGTCGGGCCCCACCGCTCTGTCGATTTTTGCCCTCTGGACTCGCATTGGGTCTCGGCTCTGGTTCCCTCTGGCCGGCCTCCGGTGGCGGCCTGCCCGGTGATGGGCTAGTTGCCGTCCCTTCGGTGGGGTGCTCTGCCCCTGTGTCTGGCTTCCTGGCTGCTTGGGGCCGTCGGCCCCCCCTGGGGGTGGGGTGGGGGGTGGGCAGGTGGGGTGGTGGGGTGCGGGGGTCTGGTGGGGGCTGGGGCGGGCGGGGTTGGGGTTTGGGTGGCAGGTGGGTCCTCTTGCCCCGGGCTGCCAGGGTCGGTTCTGGCGTGCTAGGGGTGTCGGTAGCTGCTCCCTCTTGTCTTCGGGGTCCATGTGGTACACGGTGGCCCCGGTTGCTCTCTGGGGGCGCTGCCCCGTGACTCCTGCGGCCTGTGGGGGGGGCGCAATGTCGGCTTGGCCCTGCATTGCTGTGATGGCTGTTCTGGGCTTCGAGGTCTTTCACACTTGCATGTGCATGTTTGCTCAGGTCCCACCAGCTCCTGTCGAGTTCCACTGTTGAGCAGTGATGGGACCCACCAGAATGTGCTGAGACTCTCTCCAGAGTCTAATCTCACACTAAACCCACTTTCTCTAGTATCTTTTTCTGGCCTATTCCACTCTATACTAACATGACACCCACAACTATGGTGTTCAGTACTGTCTGGCTAATTATTCATTTATGTATTATTTATTTATTGTTTGTTTGGTTTTCTGTTCTCTTGTGTATGTGTTTGCTTGTTTGTCTTATTGATGGGTAATTATTAGTTGGGAATAACACAACACCTGATATTCTTCAGATGTAATAGCACCGCTTGCTAGTCCCTGTCCCTGTCCATCCTCTCTCGTCCTGTCCACCCTTTGTTTCTCCTCACATCACCACCGAGGTGTAGCACTGCCCTCCCTGGCTCTTAACAGGGAAATGTAATAAAGAGTGTCAGCTTAGCTTTCAGGGAGGGCTGGTGATGGTCACACACATGCACTAAATAATAAGATACTTGGCTGCAAGACTAAAATATGCATTAATCTCATAAAGTGTTGACACCCCTTCCATGGAGTTAAACAATGAGAATAAATGCAGACAAAAAAAAGAGTGTCAAAGCTCCCTCCTCACCCTCGTCCTCCCCATCTGGCATTCCAAATACCCCTATCCTATCTGTCTCCCCCTATTTCTCCCTCTGTGCTCCTCTTTCTCTTCTCTCCCTCACTCCTGCTTCTGTCTCTCTGTCTCTTTGTCTCCCTCCCAGTCTCCCATCTGCTCCTCTACCTCTGTCTTCCCTTGCAGCATGGTACCTGAGTGGAGTTCAGTTTCTCAGCTGACTCCACTCAGGTAATCAACCACATCCACAGGTCCCGGACAGCTGGAAGACATCTCATTGATTACTCCTCCTGCAATAAGTACCGGCTCAGCCTTCCACACCCTGCCAGATCGTTGAACACAACTCACCAGTTAGTTCACGCTCTAGCCGCAACAGTTCCTTGTGTTTCTGCCGTGTTTTAACACTCTCTGTCCTCTGCCTTCGCCTAGATCCGGCTGTCCGGGATCCCCTCCGCCTTGCTCCCTCATCCGACCTCCCCGGACCATTCGGCACCGGTTTCCCCTCGCTGGACCCCTCATTCTGCTCAGACCCCTCCCTGGTTCCCCGACCGGCTTCCCTCGGCCAAAACCCGAAAGCCGCTGCAGCAAGCTGGTTACTCGTCGCCTCCCGGCGCCTCCCCCCTGGAAGTCCCCTCCGCCCGGACGTCGGCCGCTGTCAGGCCCACCGCACACCTTGGCCCCTCGGATCGTCAGTATCCGACGTCCTTCCTCCCCTCAGCTCCCCCTACCCATCGGACCTCCGTTCCCCGCCTGCCACCAACTGCCGATCCCCGGCTCTGGATCCCTCCGGCCCAACACCCACTCTTCCAGCCGCTTCCCCTGCACTCCGGCTCCTCTTATTCCCCTGCCATTATTCACCCTCATCCATAATAAAAATCATTCTTATTCCACCGGTCTTGGTAGTATGGCTTTCTGCTTGGGTCCAGCTCTCTAGTCCGTGACACAGAGCGCGTGGTGGTTTTTAACAACAACCCCAATGCAAAGCAGTTCTGTGGGGCCTATAAGCGCCTGCTTGTTAGGCACCAAGTGAAGACTGGGACAGGTAACTGCCTTCTTCGTGACAACACAGACATCCTGGATTCAACACCAGCAAATGTCAGTATAGCATGCAGGGTGGATGTGCAGCCTGTAGAAGTGCTTTTACCTGAAGACTTCATTGCTGACCTCCCACATTCAGATGATCTCTCAGAGTATAAGGAGGCAGCCATCAGCTATATTACAGGCTTCATAGTGAAAAAAATGAAGCAGAAGGTTACCTGTATGCCTTGCTCACAGGCACTAACATCAGATGACTTGGACTCCACACATGCTTTTCTGGTATTAAAGAGCAGAGGTGGCCTACAAAGCCCATCTCCCGGCATTCTTGCCGTTTGTCAGGCCACTGAGAAACGCTTTCAGAGGTTGTTAAAAATCAATGGGGGGAAAGCTCCACAAGGATGAGGAACAACATTGACAATTGCCACTCAGGTCCTAGTAGATTATTTGGAAAAAAAACCTTTTCCCAAATTTACACAGCCACATGTTTATGTGTGCTGAATCCAACCATGTTCATATTTTGGTGAAAATGGCATCTGCCTGGTACTGTAAAATTCGGATGAATCATTTGGCAAGAAGGCAGACAGAAAAAAATCAAAGAAGGCAAGCTTGTACGCAGGCGACTCACCAAATTAATTCATTTCTATGGTGATTAATAAGAGAGTGCATTGTTCTTCCTGTTTTTATGTACTTATATATGTATATTCATGTACAGTATGTGTGTGTATACATGTTTGTATATCGAAGATATAGTTGTTTGTCCGAAACAATGTGTGCTTTTGACTTGTGTGTGTCTAAATCCTGTTGTGTGTTGTCTTTTGTGGGTATGCACGCTCTTATTTTCAGCATGATATCAGAGCTGTATCTGGGCAAACCAGAAACCCCCCATTGAGCCTCTGTTGAAATATATTCTTAGAGCCTGCATGAAAAGGGCCAAAGTACTAAGTATTTCAGCACTAAAGCCAGAAACTTGCCACCCCGTCTGATGTTCACATTCATTCCACACTCAACTGTTGAATATATTTGAGGATGATTAGGGTAAATTCTGACATGTACTGCACACCACCTACTTAGAGCCTGCATACACGGGGCCTAAGTATCAGATGCTTTACACATGCCATAAACAAATGGTTCAATACTTCTTGCAGTCCGCATGAAAGGGGCACAAGAGTTTATTGAACAATTTGTGGTATATGAAAGTAATGTCACCTCCATATGTCAAAGTTTTTGTATATAGTCTCATTTGCTATTTAATAGTTTTTGAATATGCTTGAAGTAAAAAAAAAAAAAAGTTGTAAAAACACCAAAAAAGTTTCAAAATGTTCATTCCCTTTACACAAAACTTTATTCCATAGCCTCCGTTGTATCTGTTGTGAAGTCTCAAGTTTAATGTTGCTGAACGTGGGCCTTAATGGACTCTGTAAAACTGTTTAACAATAGTTAAGTTCCCCTAGTGGTGAAATGAACTCCATCGTGCAAAAATAGCCCAGAAGTGTCAAACCTTATGGCAGGGTGATGTATGAAATGGCCACTTAAACTTTGAACATATGTAGCCATAACACTGTTCACAAACTTTCGTGCTTTATCGATTTTTCCTGGATTGGCACCAGCTTTCCACCTACATCTCTGCGCGATGCCAGAGAAGATGATGCTCATCCCTGGATGCTGTAAGTGGAGGTGGTGCAGGTCCTCTTTCATTGCATCAATAAGCTTCACACTCGAGATGTTTCTGAGGTCATTGCCTCCACAGTGGATGAGGAGGACATCTGGTACAGCTCTTCCCCGTAGTGACTGATCGAAAAAAGGACGGACGCCTCTCCACCTCAGGCCACCCCAGCTGAACCAGTGGATGAGGACTCCATCAATCCCAAGGTTGCTCCCCATGGTCTCTGCAGCCCTCTCTGCTCCACGCCGGACATAACTGTCCCCAATTATCCAGACCATGGCTAGATGGGAAAAAGTGTAATGGTAAGAAATATGTAATATTGCAAATTATAAGCAAAAATGAAAAGAAAGCACTATTATTGGATGAATTCAGCACAGTTATGTGACTGTATAGTCTTGTTACAGTTCAGCTGCAGAAAATATTTTGTAGTACTGTTTTCCATTAAATTTTAATGGAAAAATATCACTCACTCTTGTGGGTCTGTGTGGGTGCACATGCCATTGTAGGTTTGTGGTTGGTGATGGTATGTCTACAGAAGGATAGATAGATAGATAGATAGATAGATAGATAGATAGATAGATAGATAGATAGATAGATAGATAGATATGTAACAGTTTAAAAAACATTATCACGTTATGGAGCCGTGATCCTAAGTAGCAGCTAATAGTTAGCTAATTACATCAGCATTGACAAACCCCATTTATCACTGCTTATACTCACTAAGGTCGCTAATACTACTTTACAGTAGCACAAAAAATAAAATTAAAACTATATACAGTCTATGATTAATACTCAGTTTTGGAATATGTTTCACCAAAAGTGGTTATGCAGTTTACTGATGACTTACAGTAGCTTCAGCTACAATACCGTAAGTTACTAATTTTACATATTTGCCAACATGTATGCACATTTTTGCAAGTACTTTGTGAGATTATTTCAACAGTGAACTTCAGTAAATTACTTTGACAGCTCGTGATAAAGTTTACCTCAATTTGTGGAAGCTAACGTTGTTAGCGTAGGCTGAATTCCGAAAGCAGCAACAGAAGCCTCTGCGGTAAAATGTGGGCGGGATAAGAGAGTCTTCAGCTCTCAGTCTGGCCCGCCCATAGACTGGTCCTGCCCCTAGTTGCTCTCCGGTCCAATCTGTTTGATGACGCTTTTTACGTCACTGGCTCCAAAAAATCCAAAATGGCGACCAGGAAGTAGCAAAATCCGGGCTTCATTTTCTCGGCGTTGAAACCAACCGATGACGTCACGGTTAGTTCACACCTGATACTAACCAACCTTTCATTTCAGGATTCACTTTCAGAGAGTATAATGCACTCTATGAAGGACTGACTGTCTGAACATGGACTGCAATACCTGACATTTAACGCTGGTAACCAGGGTTCATGTCTCATTTCTCAAAGTCAACAGAAGGTTACAATCATTCTTAATACACTTTGACCTTGATATGTCTAAGTTATAAAAAGTTCTTGTAGTTGCATAAAGCACAGAAAAGTTAAAGAAAGAAAGATTAGAAAAACTCAGTCCAAAGTTTCAACCATGTATAGGTCACCTTAACAGTAAATGGACCAAATGCGGTTTAGAAAAATTTATTTGACTTGGAAACTAAAAGGAATCAAATTGTAGGTAAATAAACATCTCCATCAAAGCTGGTCCGCTTGGGTCAACTTCACATATCATTGATATCTTTCTGTGATTACAGCAGCACTGCTGTTTGCTATGTTAAGACCATATGGCCTTAATATTTGTTTTCTCTAATTAAATTGTTGCTGTCATCTTTCCCCAAAATGTCTTTAATCATTTTTCATCCTTTCAAGTCCCCCTCTCCCTAGATGTTGAGCTTCTCACTCTATCTCTAAGGCTGAGCCCAGACACCCTATGGAGGAAACTCATTTTGGGCACTTCTATCTGCAACTTCATTTTATCAGTCACTACCAAGAGGGTCATTCCAGGTGAAATTACCAGATATTCCTTGGGGGTGTTGCCGCACCATTTTCAAATTAGTCTTAAATTTGCATGCCATTGGATAGTCACAAAAGTACTTTCTATGTAAAATTGTAGGCCTGTAGCTCAAATAGTTTTTGAGTTGTGGGGGTCTGAAATTTTCAGAATTTGGGCTATAAATAGCCAAAAAAAAAAAAAAAAAGCCTCGCCAGGTTTTTTTTTTTGCATCTTTCAGTGGTTAATTCTCAGCCTCTAGACATACCAGAGAGCTGTGAGTTGGTAAACAAGGCCTCTGCATGTAGCTAGTGCTCCACAAACATCCCCAGGTGTTTCCCTACACTCTGCAGGCCATGGGGGCTTGCTAAAAATGCAAAAAATGAAGAAAAACCTATTCCCGAGTGGGGTTTGGGACCTTAACAGTGTTGTTTTCATTAACGATGACGATGACGAAATTATTTCGTTCACGCCCCTTTTTTCATGACGAAAACAAAATGATGACAAAATAAACGCGGCTCTCTGATGACCAAAACATGATGAGACGTGTGCTAGTTTTAGTTCAAGAGACAAGACTGGACGAAAACGTTAATGGATGGTTTCGATCAACTGGTGATATTCAGTGAATGAGGCTGTTACAACGGCAATGCATAGCATAGGTGACTGTACCGATGCCTGTTCAAAACACACAGATGTCAATAAACTGTTCCGAAATGTTCTTGTTGTCAGCTTTAACATTGTCGTTATTGCTCTGTTTGGACTCACGGCTGTCCCATCTACCAGTAAAATTCTCGGTTTAATGAGGACTTCCACCTAACGGAGTGGAAATATCGCTTCACTGCGGCAGAGTGTGACGATCAGATTAACTGGTGACAGTCTGTGGCCTCAGTCCGACGGTCAGACAGAAACGGCAAGAGAAGTTCTAATACTGTTTTCAAAGCTTACTGCGATAAACCAGTTGGACCTAAACAGATTTTAAGTAAAACAATAACATCATATAAACCACCTGACCACATTCTAACCAGAGATTTCACATTCCAGCCTTCAGAACATCGATATGCTTCATCTAATTGTTCCCCCGTTATTCAGGATTTATTATTTTACTGGGGCATTGCAAGTTAATCAACACTGTATTCTATGGAATCAATGCATTGTAAATTAAATGCACTGACTTTACAGAACACAGAATTAAAGGTATTTTTTTATTTCTAACGACGTAGAACAATAATAGAGACGAGGACATTTATTCTACAAAACCTTAACCTTAACATACTACTCTAAACTGACAAAAAATAAAGCCGCAAGTCCTGAAGAAGGAATATCTTTGTTGGCTTTTTTGTAGTAATGAACATTGAATCCACTGTCATTTTGTCAGTGAGGTTAATAATACGTAATTTGTTAAAGGGCTAATATGTCTCGACTAAAACTAGACTAAAACCTTTTGAGTTTTCGTCGACTAAAACTGGACTAAAACTATCACTTATAGAAATGACTAAATTGTGACTAAATAGAATAAGGATTTCGTCCAAAAGACTAAAACTAAGACTATATCTAAATTGGCTGCCAAAAACAACACTGGACCTTAAAAGTACTAGAAATACTGCACAGTTGTAACACTCCTGGGTTCCATTCTACACAAACGTGTGTGATAACTTAGCAAACTGGAGCTTTCTAGGTACCTCAGTTTGGAAAATATGAGCTCCCAAAGTTGGACGAGATTTTTAATTGGCTATTTTTGGTGGCAAAAATCTCAGTGTGTGACAGGTACCAGAGACCCCAAATTTTCCACAAGACAGTTCCATGTGTCTTGTATCCCTGTACAAAAAAGCAGCAGGGTTATACTTGTAGTTACTGAGATATTCTTACTCAAAATGACATGGGTAATGTCAAAATTGTTTTTTGCTTTTCAGTACTTTCAATTGGGATACAAGTATTAGTAGTCATTCCAATGGTAGTATTATGTATGTTTTGTTCTTTTTGAAATGTTAGTTGTTAAAGGTGACTACCTTCAAAAAATGTAATGCCCTTTTTGTGTCACAAGGTCCAGTTTAGAGCCATACCTGTAGATATCATGTTGACACCCATTTGCAATGCATACATGTAATTATAACATACACATACAAATTACATGTACTAACTTGAATTCAGGGAGCTCTGTAGTAGTTTATGGTTGATTAATTTAAAAATAACAATAATGTTGAATTTTACAGTATCAGTGCGCACTGATACTGTAAAATTCAACATTATTGTTGAATTTTATTGTCCATTATTGTCCTGTTTCAGGACGAGTTGAAACAGGATGGCTGAGAACGGGAACCAGTCAACTCAGCCCCCAGCCAAGTCGGCCCGACCAAGTTGGCCCCCATACCAAGTCGGCCCCATACAAAGTCGGCCCCATTATGACAGCAATTACAGGCAGCAATTACAGGCAGTGACTACAGTTGTTGCAGTAAATGATTGTATTGTTAGTAATACAGGGCTATTATGACAGCAATTGACCCTTCGCTAAGCCCCGCCCCCCTTGATTACTGTTTCTACGCCTGTCAAGCTTTCCCTCCTAGCATGAAATGTGGAGTTTTTAGCGGTACCGTTGAGTGATATTTCTCAGGAGATATGTGCAAATTTCTGGACATATTCTACAGCAATATCAGAGAGAAGCAGACAGAAGGGTCTCCAATATGCTTTTGAGAACTACATTCACCAAATTAAATGTTGGCGGAGTGCGAATGAAGAGGACGTTAAAATAGAGGGAAAAGCGCACAGATCTCAGTGTAAGTGCCAAACACCCCATGTATTGTCACTTCACATCAAAACTAATCATATACAAGAACAACAATGTTCTTCTACAGCAGGGTAAGCCGATATGTATTATATACATTTAAATTAATGTTATGTCAACTGTCATTATCATGTGTCTGCCCATTTCTTGCTAAGCTAAATGTGTGTTTGTGTACAGCGCGCCAGGATATTGCTCACATATAGTGGGGCTGATCTATACACTTGATCTCATTAAGGTACAGCAAAGTTCAGCAATATCTTGCACAAGTTTGCCACAATAGTGACACAAACCAAGGGGTTACAACATTAATGCAGTACCGATCTCATCTGTTGTTCTCGCCAAAGCCAGACGTGAGCGTAGGCAGAGACCCGTAGACTGCTAGCATATATATGCTATACCAGTATGTCAGAAGTTGTCTCTATATATCACCAGTATTTATTTTTGCTCAAATAATACACAGTAGATCAAGTTTTAAGAGAAGTAACCTTCCATTGAGACGTCTTTCTTTGCTAATGTTATCTGACCTAACACACTAACACACAGAGCTACGATTAGCTAATGTTAGCTAGCAACTTACCTTAAAACAGACGTAGGTGTTCTTATTGATTTTGGAGGGATTCAGCTGATCATGCGGTCTCCCACACTGCTTAATCCGCACGCGACACCTTTCTTCTTGTGTCTTTGGCTTGGGGAATGCAAAAAAATCAACACCACCCTCCAAGCTTTGCGGATAAAGAGTGTTGGACTTGCAAGTACCGTACGCACACCGCTTCATCTGCTGAAAGCTTGACAGACCTCTCGTGCCTAGTTACAGTTGCTAAGGTAGGATTGGACAGTAGCCATTTGTGGGAGGGGCTTAGCAAAGGGTCAATTCCGGCCCCATTATGACAGCAATTACAGGCAGTGACTGCAGTTGTTGCAGTAAATGATTGTATTGTTAGTAATACAGGGCTATTATGACAGCAATTACGGCCCCATTATGACAGCAATTAAAGGCAGTTTTTACAGGCAGTGACTGCAGTTGTTTGAGACCTACATATCAGCTTGTGTAACTCCAGCAGGGTGATAGCAACCAGTGGAGCCTCCCACTCATCTGGGTGTAGGGTTTCTGTCATTGCATAGGGAGAGAAATAGCAAAATAGACTTTGAAAACAGATGGATAAGTTCGCCCAAGGCCCAAGTATAATTTTTTAAAAATTGTATATCCCTTATTAATCCCATGAGGGGAAATTCTGATTTTCGCACAGGTTGATGCTAGAGGTACGGACCCGTACCCGTAGCATCTGTACTAGAGGTACGGACCCGTTAAGGTCACTGAAGAGCTGGTGCCGGTTAACTACTATTTGCTGCACATTACAGGCAGTTTATATGAATGACTCTGACGGCGAACATTGTGTAATTTAACCAAAAATACACCGTCTCCTCTCACACTTTAGACACGGCGTCTAAAAGCGTAAAAATGGCATTGTCTAAATTGTTTGAAGTCCAGTTCCTATTAATTAGTTTACCGCGTTCAGTGGTGGAAGCGGCTGACAAACTCCATTGCAAATGTTCCCATTTAATTTCGGACGCTAATTTACAAGATAAAATTAAGGATGTCGAATATGAAACAAACACTCGTGAATGGTGAGGAGCAGCTCTTTAATTCGGCATGAAGTAAAAAAAAACACAAATTCGATTTACTGTGATATTGTGAGATTTGTTTGTGGTTATGTAACTTAGCCATTCAACAGAGTCCGGTAACATTAAAGTGACTGACATGCAGTGTCTGTGTTGACAGACGCAGAAAATACGTCAGGGTTTTGTTTAGGTTGTTAATATGTAATAGTCTGTCGCTACTTTTGAAGGTAAAAAAAATACTTGTAGTTTGCTGGCTGTTAGTTCCGCCATTTGTTTTGTTTGCTGTTTGTGCTTTATTAGAACAGTGTCACGTGAATAAAAAGTTTTGCTATTTTTAATAGTAGTGCCGATTTCAACCCCCAAATCGCTGTCCGTGAAAAAGTCAGATAATGATATTTATAAGACATTATGCATGATAGAAAAGAGAACAGCAGATGACTGACATGACAGGCTCGGCACGCAGATTCACCTCAAATCACGGAAGCGCCTTCATCACTCGGATTACCAAGCCGGCTCATTAATATTTATGTGCGTCGGATTACCAGCCAATCACAAAGCGCGTTCATCAGCTGGTTCATTAATATTTATGATAAGGGAAAGTGCCGGATCCGTAGGCCACAGGCTACGGGTACGGGTCCGTATCTGTAGACACTACCTTTCGCAGATCCCCCCATCTGGGAGGGGGGGGGTCAGAGCGCAGGGTCAGCCATGGTACAGCGCCCCTGGAGCGGGAAGGGTTAAGGGCCTTGCTCAAGGGCCCGTCACATTCACCCATTCACACACACATTCACACACTGATAGGGGGAACATCATCACCTGACAGGTACAGTGTCTTGAAATTTCCAGGCAGATATTATTTTAAGTGAGTTAATGACGACACAGATTGGACAGGGTTCTCAGGCCCATAGCCGGGGGGGGTTCAGTGAGCTCTCATTTGGGTTCTCAATATTTGTTTGTCACATTTATGTTATGATCTATAATAAGAAGTAATGGATCCATTCAACCCTGTTGCTCTAATTTTAACCCTATTACCAAATAATTTTTATCAAAATAATCTTAAATGATTTTCCCAAACTCATGAGGGTTTGACCTGTTGTCATTTTAGTGGTTTAAATGATTTAATTTGTAATGGATTTGAGCAAATATTGCAATTTAATAAAAATAAAACAAAAAAAATTTCAAATACTGAAAAGCTGGGCATGCCAGAGTTCAAAAGTTGTTTAAATTAATAGAGGTCAAGTCTTAACTGAAATGGTAAATGGTTGTATTTATATAGCGCTTTACATGATATGTCACATTTACCCATTCACACGCTGATGGTGGAAGCTGCCATGCAAGGTGCTAACCACGACCCATCAGGAACAATTAGGGGTTCGGTGTCTTGCTCAGGGACACCTCGACACGAGCACGACGGGCCGAGGATCGAACCGGCAACCTTCTAGTTACAAGACGGCCACTCTACCCACTGATCCATGCCACCCCATTAAATGATTATCCAATGTGAATGTGGCCTTCTTTACTTAATGGTAAAGGATTTATTAAACATTTTTAAAAAATATATACTTTTTCAGGTTCCTGAGTATTCATAACAGGGTTGCACTATGCATGGCGCGTATCAAATAAAACATTTCATAAAAAGTGTAACTTTAATGCTTGAGCTGGACGAATCACATTATTTGATGGCTTACTACCTGGTTTTCTTAAATACATGACAGAAAATTATAAAATAAAGGGTAGATTTTTCAAAGGTTAGGATACCTAAATCGTCCTCCAATTCTGGAATGACCCGGGTGCAGACCTACCCATCGTGGAAGCTTATGCCCAATTAGTTAGTTGAGTTCAACCCTGATGACCCCCCCACTCCCTGTGAGTTCCCCTGCAATGTTGGCCATGAAATTCTGTACAGTCCCTAAAATTAATGAATGAATACATAACAAGATAAGTTTAAGCATAAAGATTGAACCATTTTATTTCACTGTAACAGACATATGTAACAAAATTATTGTACAATGTTTGATATGGTACTCATCGTTTTTACAGTATCATGTCCACTTTCCATTCATTCCAGTTTCCTTTAATTTACATTTCAGTCCATAGCCAGTTACACAGTTGGGCTGTAGATGTGGGCACAGGCCCTAAGGAGTTGTGTCGGCGAGATGTTTCCAGCCACATACTCTTCCCACAGAGAGAACACACATGCCTGGATCTGACGGAACTTCTTTTTTTGCTGTCGCTTTACCTTCCTTTCTGACACCAGCCGAACTTGAATGTCCACCAAGCGTGCCTCCTGGTGGAGGAGGGTCACCAAGAGGTAAAACGGCACTTGGCCTCTCGTTGCTCGAACATTCAGCCGATGGTGCCAGCCTTCCACGTCGTTATTTGTTCTAATGCTCTGCATAAAAACACTCCAGAAAGCTGGTGCCCAGATGTCATTGTTAATCCAAGTGTCCTTCACGTAGGTTGTCAGTTCCACAAGGGCAGCATTTTTTCTAGCTTTTTCCTCCAGTTTCACAAAGGCAGCTGTGATGTGTTCCTGTGGCAGGAAGGGAAGGGCCATAAGTCGGCGACACAATGTGTAAACAGAATCACTCAACATGTGTTGTTGCTGCAGGCCAAGCTCCTGCACCTTGCGCCATACAGACTGGGTCCAATGGAAGGCACAGCCCATCAACTTCACTGTAGGAAACACAACAGCCATCACTCTCCACAGGGACATTTCGAAGTCCAGGACCATTTCCTGGATTGCAGGTTGTCCTGGAAGGCAAGTCAGCAGAGCACGCAACACAGCACGATAGTCTTTTATCCGTTTGCCTGACATAAGACAGAACGCCAATGGCACTTGCTTGGTATCACCATCCCGCTTTACAAAGGCATGTAGACTCCATAGCTGTGTGAACGGAGCCTTCACCACCTTGAATGTCCCGTCCACGTACCATCTCTTGGCTGTAGCGAGAAGCCCCAGCATAGCATCAGTGGCAAGGATCAAATGTCGCCTTCCTGCCACTGTAACATCCTCCTTCAAGAAGCCACCTGGAACATGCCCATAGTCAATTGCGAAAGTCAGGTCCTGGGGTTCTGGTGGCCGCATTTTCTGTCTCTTCCTGTTTGCCATGCGTGCCAAGTTGGCCGGCTTTGGCAGGGTGGGGCACGGGCCATCATCCAGCTCTTCCAGGAGAACTTCCTCTACTAATGCGCAAGCAGGCTTGAATAGATCCTGGACAGCCTTCTGCTTTACATCAGCTGTCACCTGTGCTACAGTCTTGAGTCCCGGCTCAGCTCCATGCACATGTGGATGTGGACACTCCGCAAAGGTGTCTCCACGTTGCACAACAGTTGCTTTACATGTCACACTCTTATTCCTTATGCAGCACCGCCAGTCGGTCACTGCACCCCGGGCACACTTGACGGTGTACTGGTAGCCATGGTTGTCCACCAGTTTCCGCTTTCCCCTTTGACTGGAGTTGTCTACTATGGAGTACTCCACTTCTTCCACCTCTTCTCTGTTCTCCAGTACTGTTGGGACCTCCGGGTCCCCGATTGACGACTCTTCCACAATGGCTGGCACTTGGAAGCTTGGCATTTGCTCCATATTGCTGGCTTCTTCCACACTGTCTTCACTGTAGTCCATTGCATTTCCATGGTCACTATTACTTGCTGATGGAGAGTTCATCTCTGCTGAAATTTGCTGTACAGGTGAGTGTGGAGCCACAAAATCAGATGTGCTGCTGGTGTTGTTGGTCAATCTGGTGCTCTCAGCTGCAGGTTGAAAAGCACCTCTTTCAGGATTGCACCAGTAGCATTGCCAGTCTATCTCTTGCCCTTGACTGACTGCATTCCTAAATGTATCACGGGTGACTCCAGTTTGACAGGTACGGTGTTGCCATAAGTTGCAGCCTCCACAGCATAATGCTTCCTGGCGGGGCCTAACAGGGCGCTGACATGAAATACACGGATGAGCAGTATGTCCCTGTCGTAGTTCCATTGCTGCCAATGTACTGACTGACTCAGCAAAATGTTTGAGGTATTTATACTCAGCAGGACTGTGCCACAGCTTTGGTGTAAAATAAACAATTGCAGGCAATATTCACAGTGTCATTCACAAATTGCCTGCAATTGCTGTCATAATAGCCCTGTATTACTAACAATACAATCATTTACTGCAACAACTGCAGTCACTGCCTGTAAAAACTGTCTGTAATTGCTGTCATAATGGGGCTGTAATTGCTGTCATAATAGCCCAGTATTACTAACAATACAATCATTTACTGCAACAACTGCAGTCACTGCCTGTAATTGTTGCCTGTAATTGCTGTCATGATGGGGCCGACTTGGTATAGGGGCCGACTTGGTCGGGCTGACTTGGCTGGGGGCTGACTTGACTGTGAACTGCTGAGAACAGGGCTCACTAAAAGGCGGACCGGTCCGTATCCGGACCCAGACGCCGTCTGTATGGGTGTAAATTTGACAGGTCGCTTCTATTTTACTGGCGCAGCTTTCCCGTGTTTATCATTGGTTATCAGCTCAGAAACACACAGACCAATTACATAAGAGTTCATCAGACACCATCCCCAGAAAAAACTGGGTACCAGTGGAGTACCCTGAGTACCAGTGTTTTCTGGGCTGTTTCAGTCACACGTTGCAGAACCCTTGTGACTTGGGCTGTGCACATTTCTTGCAAGTTTGTTTTCAGTCAGGCTGCCGTATTATATTACTCCTTTGTAAACGCTGATAACAACTTGGCCTGAGAATTTTATTTTATACCATTGTCTTAAGAATTACAGCTGTTTCTGAACTTTCTTAACCAGGATGAAGATAACTTGATCATGTACAGGTTTCTGTTGATATATCAGAAATTTGAAACGATTCACACGCTCCACCTCAGCTCTGTTAATGTGGAAGGGGATGGGTCTTGGTCAACTTTTCTTACTGTCAGCAATCAGCTTTCGGTTTTGCTGGTCAATACATCAACAGGTCTCTGTGCACCTCTCTGTAATATTGTTTGCTTCCTAACATTAACTCTTTTTGTTTGTTTATTGCATCTGATTAAGACAGTGTTTCTCAAAGTGTGGGGCATCCGTACTTACGTGCTTGGCAAGTATGGACATGGAAGTACGGACTCTCGAGAATACATCATTAATGTGCAATTGGGACACCAACATATTTGATGACATCACCACCTTGGCTCACATACTCCGATTATTTTTACCAGGGGTGTCACACATACGGCCTGCAGGCCAAAAGTAGTCCACCAGAAGGTCCTTTTCAGCCCGCGGGTTGATTTTACAAAGTCTAAAAATTACAATGAAATTAATTGTAAATTTATAAAACTGGAAATTTTTAATTATTTGGAGACCTTGACAAGTTGTTTTGACCATAAAGTAAAATACTGCATTGTGCAGTTCCAGATAGCTGTGACTAAATATTTTGTGCTGTTCCCTCCCAAAGAGCAGTCATTTTGCATCTTGGAATATGCTTGCACACAGTCACTCAAGACTGTGCAGCGTGTGATGTGTGCTGTGTCACAGGTGGTGCACATATTGAACACTTGTGAAGTTGGTCCCATAATAAATTTATGATGTTCAACATTTCCTAGCCTTCACCTTTGCACCAGCACAGCAACCACGAAAACACCTCAAGATGTCCACTAGAATTAGATGTTGCTGTCCAGATTTGTGCTGTCTCAATGAAAAATGCTCTTCTCTTGAAGAAACCCTTCTCCCAGCAGAAACCTCCATCAGCAGCCGACAAAACACGACAAAATATGAAAAAAATAAAGCAAAAATCTAAAATAGTTAAGAGACACCAAAATTTGCAGCCACTTTCAGAGGCGCAGGTTCCAGAATTCTGTATAAATATATATATATACACTACTCACAATAAGTTAGGGATATTGTGAGGTCCTCAGTGGATTTCATACATAAGGTGTTTCTTTGTTCCTAATCCCAATTTTACCAGCCCCTGTTTACCAGCCCTCTCAGAAGGTTTGGCTCCAGGCCAAGGACATTCCTCTCCGGGTGGAATCTAAGAAATTAGCTCCCTGTTTCATTGGACATTTATCACGTGTTGGACCATGTTATCAACCCCAGCTCGGTACATCTTCGATTACCTCCTTCGTTCCCTACGTTTCATGTCACTCAGTTAGAGCCTGTTGTGAAGAGTGCTCTCGCCCTCCCTGCCCAACCCCCTCCACCACCCAGGGTCATTGATGACGCCCCGGCTTATACGATCAGGTGCCTATTGGATGCTTGCCGTCGGGGACATGGTCGTCCAGTTTTTGGTTGGCTCCTCTCCCTCCCTGGAGAACCAACCCCTGACCACACGACGTTCCAGCCCATTCCCAGAGTCAACCCAGGAATCCAATCCTTCCCAGTAGTCTGCTAAGTTCCCCGGGCATCTTGTATTATTAGAATAATTCAGCGCCTAGTTTTGCATTCTTAGTTCCTAAAGTCAGGTTATTAGTTCTTAGTTTTTGAGTCCTTAAGCTTCCGTCAATTTTCGCCTGAAATTTCTACTGATGTGCAGAAAGTAAACTGAATGCTGTTCTTGAACTGTTTGGAGTACAGGCATGGTTGGGGTCTCCTTTGAAAGCTGACAACCTGAATTTTCACCCAGTGTAGTCAGAATTACTCTAGGTGCTACTGGCACAGAGTATTTTATGTTGGAACACTGAATTAGGATGACTTTTATTCTCGCCTAAATTTTTTCCCTAATAAAACACCTGAAAATAAGGGTGGCAGCACTGTGACAGCTTGAAAACACAAAAAGGCAACAGCCTTTGACCTGAACATAGTTCAGGTCAAATTTTCAGAGCAATACTACAAGAAATGAGTGTTTCACATATGTATTTGTACTGTTGGCGCTGTCAATTTTGGACACCCTCTGTACATCCTCTGCACACCCTGGGCAAAATGGTATATGTTCATTTTATAGCCCGTTTTCACATTATTTTCACTCCAAAAATTCATAAAGAACTCAAAAAAGGCACTTCAGTGTGGATCAGATGCAGAGACTGGGAGGGAGACAGAGAGGCTCCTGCTGCAGCCGGAGCCTAGGTGTGAAATATCACACAACCCCGCTGGCAGAGGCTCTATTTATATCCTGCTATTCAGCAGGCTCATTGGCTATCAGCCCTGTCAATCAAACGTTTCCTCCGATGTGATTTGCTCAGAATTTACTGACGAAATGAGGTAGGTCCAGATCGGTCAGTCTCGGCTACGGTTGGCCGTTTTTGGCTCGGAGGCAGGCCAGAGTCACTTGATTGGTTGAAACACGGTGTAAACATAAAGGATAGACTTCAGTCGCCATTTTGAGTCCAAGACTGCATGGATCTCTGTATGCTGAATAAAAATATGGGCATAAATACATGGGCATAAATACGGCTCCATGCGCGTGTGCACGCATGGAGCTGAGCTATTTGTGGATTATTTACTTATTTCAAGACATGTTTTGGACAAAATATTATACTTGCTAGTATTGTCTGGATGCCGAAGCTTGGATTCTGGCCGGTTTTTGTGGATTATTTTCATCTTTGACCAGTAAAAGAGCGTCCAAAGAGCGTCCAAAGGTGAGTAGTGCCATTTAAATTTTTGTTGTTTGTTGGAGAAATGTGTTTATATTACCCGCTGTGGTAATCACATCTGAAAGTGGTTTATACCGGCGGATTCATGAGAATCTAAGCTTTACATGGGTGTATAGTGTTTGTATAATCGCATTTACAGCATCAGTCATTTAAGGAAATGCTTATGCAGATCTCAAAGTGTCCCGTGGTCGGGACACTGAAGCGCAACGGGTTAAGATTGATTGATTGATTTCTTTATTTTCGTGTCATGCACAAAGTGTGCCCAACCCTCATGGGTTTACAAGACACCAATATACCAGCATTGCAGCAGAATACATCCAAAACAACACAATATTCTACTGCTCAATCCTTGAACAAAATATGTTGCCTTTTATCCCAGGCCTGGCAAAGAAATTCTGCCATAAAAAAAAATCCTCTTCTAAAACATAACTCTAGTTTTTCATGGTTATCCAACCAAAAGAAATCAAAATAAACAGAGGACATCTTACTGAAAAGTACCTTTCTTACATCTTCATATACAGGACAGTAAAATACAAAGTGAACCTCTTTCTCAGCTTCACCTAAATTACACAGCAAACAAAGTCTGTCCTTCTCTGGAGCAGCATTAAACCTCCCAGTCTCTAAAGCTAATGGTATTGTTCCTGAGCATAGCTGTGCACACATGGATCTCTGTCTTTTACTTAAATTAGGCTTAACATAAGGTTCCACACTGTACCTATCTTTTATAAGGCAATATGTTCATAACTTAGGTTTATACCAAATATCAA
The DNA here is from genome assembly GCF_021347895.1 of Acanthochromis polyacanthus. NCBI lineage: Eukaryota > Metazoa > Chordata > Actinopteri > Pomacentridae > Acanthochromis > Acanthochromis polyacanthus. Next base: position 39,942,057 of record NC_067115.1, on the reverse strand, counting down.
CAGACCATTTTTTCTAAACCTTGGAAACATATTACTACTCATCTCCTGAATGTCATATGATAGCCTATAATAAAAAAAATAAATGAGTTATTCAAATGGAATAAAGACTTTATCTCGTTTGCCCAGGGGTGAAGATTGGAGATGCCCCAATTAAAGACCTTTTTTGTAATTCTCTGATTTGACATGTTCACCAATCTGTTCCAAAGACGAAGCATTTGGCATTTATGCCTGATGTTTGGGGGTTCCCATCCCATATCTCCAGTAATGGCCAATGCAGAAGTAAATCTATGAACTCCCAGAAATGATTGAATTGCTCTGAGATGCACTGTATTACAACGTATATTCCCAGAAGCCCCAAACACCAGAAGCATAGTCAGACATCGGGCAGACACATGAATTGTATAGTTGTGTATAAGTATGGAATTTTAGATTACCACAATGCTTAACTTTGTTCAGTACAGATCCCAGAGTTCTGCCAGCTGACTGAGCTAAAACATCAACAGCTTCCTTAAATGTCATATGTTCATCCAGTGTCACCCCAAGATATTTATACTGGTCAATATATGACAGCACTATTGGCACAAAATTAAAAAATAACTGAACTTTTCTCCAGAAATGTACAATTTGTGTTTTATAAATGGTAGTATTTATATAGCGCTTTTATCCAAGGCGCTTTACATGGTACGTCACATTCACCCATTCACACACTGATGGCAGAAGCTGCCATGCAAGGCACTAACCGCGACCCACCAGGAACAATTAGGGGTTCGGTGTCTTGCTCAGGGACACCTCGACATGAGCTTGACAGGCCGAGGATCAAACCAGCAACCTTCCAGTTACAAGACGGCCACTCTACCCACTGAGCCATGCCACCCCAGTGATTTATCACTAGTCTCCATTTCCAGCACCATTCCTCAACAGTGTTCAACATACTCTGTTGAACACTGAACAAGTTTTTTTCATTTTCGGCAAGTAGAACTACATCAGCCACATATAACAATATCCCTACAATATGATCACCAACTTTAACTCCCAAGTTAGAGGCCTTGATCTGAACAGCTAAATCATTCACATACATTGAAAACAGTGTTGGTGACAAGACATCTCCTTGCTTCACACCGAAATGTTGGGTAAACCATCCTGTTCTGTGTTCATTAACTTGAATGCAAGCAACAGGAGCCTTGTAAGGGGACTTGATGGCATAACAGAACTTTCCATTAACACCAGTTTTTAAAAGCCTGTATGGAAGAAGCTCTCTATTAATTGAATCAAACGCCTTTCTAAAGTCAATGAAACAAGCAAAAGAAGATCTATTCTCCTTAATTCTTGCTCGTATCAAGGAATTGACTACAAATATATGGTCAATACGAGCTCTAGATTTTCTGAATCTGTTTTGCTCATCCACAAGCACACCTGTCCTCTCAAGATGGTCTACAAGCCTGCGACTTAAAATTGATGAATACAACTTATACACACAACTAATTAGACTTATACTCCTATAGCTAAGAAGCAGCTCGGGGTCATTTCTAGTAGATTCAGGAATATGTTTTATAACAGACTTCTGCCACTGTGTAGGAACAATGTCACTCTTTGCAGGGGGATTTCTCCATCAATAAACGTAAGGCCGACAATGATAACCGACACAGAGTGGAATCCGAAGGCCGGGCGCTTAGCTTCATCCATCTTCACTTCCAGCTGTTCTGTTCTAGCAGAAAGTTGCCCAACATCCATGTTAAGATTGTCTTGAATTTGCCGTAGTTTGTCGTCCATCTCCGCTTTCAGCTCTTCTTTGTTTTCAGTGATAAGACGCTCCTGATGTCCCACTTTGTAGTCCAAAAGTTTTTCTAGAGAGATATGCACTTCATTTATCTGCGATTTGAGAGAGTCATTCTGTGACTGAAGTGTCTTAAAGGCTTCACAGTGTGACTTGAGCTCCGCCATGGTGGCATTTATATCGCTATTTTCAACTTCTTTCTTTTCTTTCAGCCTTGTGGAGACCATGGAGCGGTCACCTTTTTCCGTCATATTGTACTCGATGTCAGACTGATTTTTGTACAGAAAAAATCAGTAGTTACATTGAAATATTTAATTGTCTTCCGAACTTATGCAGCGTGTAGCAACGCCCACGCATGCGCACCTTACACCCTTAATGTTCTCCTCAGGTTAATATTTCAGTAAATTCAAGTCTTTAGTGTTCATAGTTCAGTCAGGTTAAATATTTGGACTGTCTTGTTCCAGAGTTTTCTGGCTTTGTGGTATTTTGGTTTTCTTGCTAGAAATCTTTACTTAAATAGCTTTCGTATTCTTCTTGCCTGAGTTGTACCCTCCGTGAGTTGAGCTTCCTCAGTTGTTGTTATTCTTCCACCCCGCTAGGGGCTACGTAGAGTTTGTTTTATTAGTAGTTCCTGTTGAAATCAGTATTTGCGGTTGTAGTCGTCCGGTGTGTATTTGTAGCCCTGACCTTTTTACGCTGTAAATAAATTCATTTCTTTATCTGATTTATGTCTGTCATCTCTTTTCCTGCACCTGAGCCTCTGGAATTCGTAACACTAATGCAAACATGACAATCCTTGGGACTCATTTACACTCAGTATGCACAATGATGCACTTAAACTGTACATACAAATGTGTTACATATAACATTTAGATTTAATCAATATTTTGTTATCTGAATTGATTTGTATTGTGTGAACATATGTTAGAATTGCCTCAGACTCTGCATTGCATACGTGAAAGCCAAGCTGTCTTGGAAAATGCAAAAACATGCACACACTTTTAAATATATATATATTTTAAAATGAGCAAAGGTATATAGACAAAAATATATTAACCTCTTGATGCCTGTTGTCACAAATTCGCAACATACCACTTTCATTCAGACTGCAGCCGAGATTCCCCTAATGCCAGCGTGTGTATATTCAGTATATACTTCAGAAACCTTTTGCAAGCACTGATTTCACGTAGGACTGGTCGGAGTGGGACCTAATTATTATATATCTGTTATTATTATGATTTATCTGTTTTATGTGTAATAGACAAAATAATCTCCATTTATTTTAGCATCAGCTGGAAAGCAAAAACGCATAAGTTTTGTTTTTGTTTTTTTAAATTTGATTGTAAATAAATTCAGGAATCAAGGGGTTAATCAACATCATGAAATCTTTCTAAAATGAGATTTTAATATTTGCCTGTTTAAAGTGAATGTTTGTCTTGTAGAACTTTGTAAGGACAAAGTGTAGATTTACACCTGTGTAAAGGTGTACAGTATAGCAAAGGGCTATCAAGTCGTTTTATTCACTTTAAAACGATCAACTAAAAGGCATTCAATAATTGTCTTCAATTTTTCAATTCAGTTTTATTTATATAGGGCCAATTACAGTCAAATTGTCTCAAGACGCTTTACAGAACCCATATGCCTGAACCCCGAGAGCAAGCCCTTAAGGCGACAGTGGCAAGGAAAACACCCTTTTAACAAGGAAAAAACCTCAAGCAGAACCCAGCTCTTTATGTGGGGGAACCATCTGCCTGCTGGTCAGCGGGTTGAGAGGGACAGAAGAGGTAGAGAGGTCTTAAAACAAGAAGTAAAGTGAACTTTACACTTAGTTTACCACATTTTGAATATGTGAATGTAAGAGCACTGGCATCTGATCAGAGTCCAGTGCCACAATTTGGGATGTCAGAATCAGTAACAGGATAGAACATCTGATTTGTATTTTATATTACTTGAAAATGATTTTAGTAACAGAACAATTGTAACGACAAGTGTCTTGGGGTTTTTTCTTCAGTAGAGTTACTTCAGGATCCTAGTGAAAGGAAAGATTGTAGGAGACAACAAAAAAGGCCATGATTTTTTAGCAGAGGTTTCAGCAATATTGCGACATTTCAGCAACCACATCACCAAGGGAAGACTCGCAACTATAAGTGAATGTTGGCAGTGTAAAACTGCTTAGCAGCCTGCTCTGGCTAGTCGCTCACCACAAAGCACCAGAGACTTTGCCAGAAACCAGGGGGTAATACAAAAAAGATGACAGAAATCAGGGTATAACACACAAACAACAAAACAAAGAAAAACAAAAGTCAATGAATACTGTCAACTCTGCCCGCAGCATGGTTTACGAGGAGTTTGACAGTTTCAGGGCTTAAAGTGAAAAATAATCCTGAGCCTGAACTTTTTTGCTTTTGGGTGGGGGTCGGGGCACAATATTGCTAAGTAATAATAAATGAAGATATCTGCCTTCACAAACTCAGACTACAGATTATGGTAATACAATAATGGTCAGTAGGTGGTGGTAGGCACTCCATCTGACTACAACATGGTGCAAATATATTGTTTAACAACCAATCAGTAAAAGACATGGAAAAGGACATTGATTCACTTTTAACAATATGCGCACCATCTGCACTATTTATTCTGAAATACAACTATGTAAACAATTACAGTGCAAAAAACAACTAACTAAATAAAAATAAGAGAAAACTATAGTTCAGTTCAAAATAATAACAAAAAAAGATTAAAGTGCTCTAAGAACTGGTAACTTAAATAATCAGAAATAAATAGGAAAATTGAAAATAAACAAATACAGCTTACTATAGAAAACTACAGTTCAATTAAAAAACATTTACAGTGCTACAAGAACTGGTAAGCTGAATCTTTTTTTCCCTCCCCTATCTATTTCTTCTTTCTTTTTTACATCTTGTTCCTTAGTGAAAAACTTTGAGAACCACTGCCTCCAGTGGTTCTCAATTTTTTTCTGTCAGGCCACCCTTGAGAGGACAAAAAATTTCGGTGCCCCGCCTCAATAACTTTGTGTGTGTGTGTGTGTGTGTGTGTGTGTGTGTGTGTGTGTGTGTGTGTGTGTGTGTGTGAGTGTGAAAGAGAGAGTTTTTTTTATATTAAAATTATCAAAACGTGAATATACAGGGACTGTGTTATTTTTGTCTTGTTTTTCACAGTAAATATCAGGAGAGTGAAACATCTTATTCCAGGTTCTACATTCAGCCCAATTTGATCTCCAGTGGGCAGCACCAGTAAAATCACAACATAATAACCTATAATTAACCACCTTTTTCCCCTTTGTTTTAGTTCAAAAAAGTACATTCTAAAAATGATCACATTTAATGAATTATCTTTTTACAAAATATCATGAACACCTTGAAATTTCTTAAGAGAAGCAAATTCAATTTCAATGGAATTATACCTCAGTTTATCATTTACGCAATACAACTGCCAGATCAGAGTTTATCTACAAAGGAACACAACATTTAGTCACAGCTATGTGGAACTGAGCAATCTAGTATTTTACTTATTATCAAAACAACTTGTCATGGTCTAGAAATTATTTAAAATTTACAGTTTTACAAATTTACAATTTACAGTTAATGTCTTCTCTGTAGTTTTTTTTTACACTCTGTAAAGTCATCTCGGGCTAGACGGATTCAGGTGGTGACGTGAACAAGTATGCCGGTGTTCCAATCGCACATTAACGATGCATCCTCCTCCCGTTCTCGGGAGTCCGTACGTCCGAGCCCGAACGAACGCGAATGTTGTTGTGAAGCATGGAGATATGAGATCCCAGAATCAGCCACAAAGGGGAGACTCTGACAGAACAACAGCTAAATAAGGGAACATTGTGATATTATAACCTGTGATTTAGGATCAGATTATGCCATAACCTAATGAATGAGTTTGAACTAACCAAGTGTCTATTCTTACATTCTTTAATGTTGAAACAGTGTAAAAAAGAGCAGCTCACTGTGAAAAGTGATGTTTTTGACAGATTTGACTAAAAAGAGGAACTTATGCTTTATGAAATGGGAATGCTTTTAAGAGTTTTGATTACTATGAAACTGAGGTGTTTTAGAAAGAATTTTGACTACTGTTATGAGGTGAGAAGTCACGAGTTAAGTGAACTAGGGTCAAGTGTTCACAGTAAAGGTCACTAGACTCAAAATAGATTGGTTTTTTTTAATAAGTCTGTACACATTGTCCAAAAGATTGCACAATGGGATGCCAGCGACAGTTAGAGGCTGACATCCGCTTTTCCATTTTCTGATCAGGAGCCTGTGCTGAGTTGCAGACAGGAGAGATCGGGGGGGCAAGATGGGCTGTCTGGACAGTCCAAAACATACAGTTTCAGTTTCTTAAAAGTGGAGGTGATCATGCGGTCAGTGTATGGGGCAAGTGTGCGAGTTGGGAGGGGGTAAAGATACAGTAAACTATAAATTACATCTGATCGAGATGCAAGTTGGGAGATCGTTGCGGGTATCTGCCTGGGTGCAATCCAGACATCAGTCTGAGCACAGGGGATGATTACCACATAACTCGGACGGGGATTCAACATGATCTGCAAAGGAATAACTGTTCTGATGAAATTATGGATTAAAGGAACTGCTCTTTCTGCATTGAGGATTACAGAACTGTGATCTGGAAATAATGCTGTCTGAAGGAACATTACTGAACTCTATTTTCCATGTGAGGAATACTGTACCAAACAACAAAAATGGATATATGCAGATCTAAATCTGGTCTGGACCCCCATCCACTTCCCCCTGGGCCCCGGCGGGTCTCAAACACTTGTCGGGTCTCAGGTGAGCAGCCAGGTGTGGCCACACTGTGCTGCTCTCCCTCCAAATTATGTAATCTGGGTGATTATTACTTCTCTTTTATGAAAGCATAGTTCCACTTATGAGTCGTGTTAAACAATTGAAAGAATAGTGATGTGTGATTAATTGTCTGATGATTAAGAGCTATTGCTATGCCCTTGCTAAAATATAATAAACATTTTTCCTGCAATTAAAGACAACAAATTGCAAGTGCTATTTTTATCCCTGAATGAATACTTATACATCTAGCTCTGGATGTAAAAAGTCAGATTACTGCGTGCATAACAATAGTAAAGGTTCTGAAAGGTTACCTAATCATAGGGGCCAGGTTGGCCCAGTATAAACATATCCTAGAGGTTGTCTACATGTCCATAATCTCTGAATAAACCTAGCAATTTACCAAGTGCCAGATCTATGAGAGGAAAAGCTGCCGTTAATGGGCGTGACTGGTGATTAAGTTTAACTTTACCGAAGTGGCTACTCGGTTAAATTAATTATCAGAGGAAGCAGGGATAGGCGTCTGGATGAAGGCAGTGAGAAAGCTTGGCGAATTTTCCTCGTCGACCAGCTTAACAGTTCTGCAGCATCCCTCTGAGTAAGATCTCAGGGGGCAGTAGAACCGGACCCGTAGGATGGAGAGCTGGTCCGGTGATTCCCTGATAGCTGAATAAGTTAATTAGGGGGTCACTGGCCCTGAGGATCAACAACGTCCAGCGTAGTTTGTGCACGGCGAAAAACATGCCAATGTTAAAACAATAGTTCAGCTAATTAGTTCTGCGTAGACGGTCCTTTTTCTCCCAGTCGCTCGCGCCCCCCTTGTCATGCCAATAAACTGTAAATTAATATTTTTATATCTTTATATACAGTCTATGGTCAAGCACCGGGTTCCTTCATAGTTTTGAACTGGCAACCAAAGAGCTTGCCATCTCTGTTCAACTCTTCCAACCATGGGAAGTGCCATTTATTTTCAGTCCGCCAAGGAACACGGCGCAGTTATGGGCCCGATCGGCGTACGTTTGTACTTCTGTCTATTTGCCTGTGCGCAACATTACTCAAAAAAGTGGACTAACGAATTTGGATGAAATTTTCATCCATTCATCACTGGTAGACGGACTAATATCTTTCTTTTCTTGAGCCAAACGTCGGCACTGCACACCGGAATTCCAGCACGGTGCCGGAATACTTTAAGCCATGCAGTTTTGATGATTTTTTCTTTTTACTGTCCATGGAATACTGCACCAATTTTTTTTATGCATAAGGTTTTTGATATATATATTTGTAATCTTCAGATGCTGAAATGCTGTGAGTTGGTGAAAAATGATAATACATTTTATTAAAATGTTTATATCATATAGTACTCGTTGCTAACAGGAGATGGAAATGTTACCGTTGTATTATGAGGGGATGTTGATGAATTTAATTTTGTTCTGTTACCCAAGTGTGCATGCTATGACTTGTTCTCATGTCTTTGAAAAGATGGTACTTAATTTAGATGCACAAATTACACAAGTGTCAGCTCCATGAATGCATAGTATTGCTCGTTGATGTCTGTCCCCATGGATCGGGTATGTCATTTATACACAACACACACTGTGAGTGACCCCATATCTCAGAAGTGCCTTTTTAATGCTCAATTTCTTCACCTTAGTGTTTGTGTTTAGCTATGTTTCATTAATTCATTTTTGACCCTGTAGTACACTTTGTATTGCATGTCTATGTAATGTTATCTAAAGGGATATAAACATGATTGTATGTGTATGTGTGTCACACTGAGAGAGTAATGCAGCGAGTATAAGTGCTTACTCGGACAGGGATCTTCTGATAATGCTGTGAACTTGTTTGTAGATGTCCAGTTTGGACAGACAGCTGCACTGGGTGTGATTGGCCACACTGATGGTCACTGGCTTGGTGCCTTGTGTGATTGGCACTGTGATCTCAAATAGCTGCAGAAAAATTAAAAGAAACAAGAGTCACAAAGAGACAACATGAATCAGAACAAGGTGAAAATGGCACATGCACAGCGAGTCAATTAACTTTTTGTGCTTTTGTCAAGGGGAACATTACAAAAAGTACCTACACCTACAAATTTAGTCAGAGGCCTCTCTCTCAGCACACTTCACATATACTACAGCAGAGGTAAGGAGCAGCAGCTATACAAGGTGTGACCCTGTGTCTACATAGTGTAAAATGTAGAAGGTCAGAGGAACAATCTGACTGGCCACCGCTCAGTGTAGCATAGACTGTAACAGGGAGCTGGAACTCATAGCTAAAACCTATGAGTATGGTGGAATTTCTACCATTACCGGAAGCACACTTGATCCACTGAGTGTCGCTCTGTGGGTATCTGTGGCATGCAGATTATTTAGTGTGTTTCTCTAACTTTCCTGTCTGGGTTTTACCCTGTGTGGGTTAGTCTTTTAACTCTAGTTTACTTGCAGTTCAGCGTATTTTCTCTGCCGGTCCGCTAGAGGGTTGAGTTTCACCTTTTTCCACCTTTGGCAGTATTCAAGGTGACAGTCATCACTTCTGCTTGTAATCCTTTCGTTGGTCTTGTAGCTCTGAATTGTTTTGATTTTTGTATTGTAAATATAATCCTTGAACTCTTAAGCCGCGTGTCTACTATATGTATTTTTTTCCTCCCCCCCACACGGTAACGCACCGCATCTGAAAACCGTGCAGGCGGTCAGTAGTGGACCACAACATTGTCACATGACTGAACTTTCAGCTTAGTCCAGCAGATGAGTCAGATAAACACAGCAGTTCGGCCGCAAACTTTCCCTTTTATTTCAAAAACGGTAATGGTTACAATGCGTGCGCAGACACAGCTGTTAAAAGCTTCTCCTCCACGGCGAACTGTGTTCAACACCTTCTTTAAGTACCTTGCCTGCCCCTGATTGGACAAATACATCGACTCAAGGGCTGGTCTGCTCCTGGATTTCAAGCCGGACCAACACAGCGGCTCGGCTGCAAACTTTGTCAAATATTACAAAAACACTTGTGAAAAGTATTTCTAAAAGCATTTGAGACGAGAAATAAGGTGCGCAGCACCTGAATCTGGCCTCCTTTTAGTTCACCGATGGCTAGTTCAGATACTGGATGACCGTTTCACGATGCGTGGAATCTCCGCATGTCGAAGTCCAGTCTACTCCATGCAAATAAGCTGCGGCCCGCTCCGGTAAACACAGCCGATCACAGCTGGACACAGCCCACATGTGGCATTCTGGTCCGGTTGAAGTGCGTGTCCAGCTCATTTGCATAAAATAGACTGGATTTCTTCTTCATGCAAATTTGATGGGGTGCGGAGATTCCACGCATCGTGAAACTAGCCGTTGGTGAACTAAAACGAGGAGGGATACAGCTGTTGCACAGCATATTTCTCTCCTCAAATGCTTTCAGAAATACTTTCCACTGAAGTGTTTTCGAAATAAAAGGGAAAGTCAGCAGCTGAGCCGCTGTGTTCATCAGACATGCCTGCCAGACTGTCAAGCTGAAAGCTCGGTCACGTGAGCACATAGCGGCCCGCTGTTGCTCGAGCGCTGTCATGTGACAATATTGTGGTCCACTCGCCATCCGTGTGATTTTCAGATGCGCTGCATTGCCATGCGGGAAAATCACATCTTGTGGACAAGCACCTTTAAGCCATGTGCCCATTAGATCCATTTTTCCTGCATGTAAACATGCATCTGAAAATCGCACGCATGGTGGTCACTAGCGGGCCACAACATTGTCACATGCCAGCGCTCGAGCTTCAGCGAACCACTACGTGGTCACGTGATTGCGCTTTCAGCTTGACAGTCCGGCAGATGTGTCGGATAAACGCAGTGGCTCGGCCACATATTTTCTGTTCAATTCGAAAACACTTCAGCAAATGGTATTTCTGAAAGTGAGAAATAACCTATGCAATAGCTGAATCTGTCCTGGTTTTAGTTTACTGATGACTAGTTTACACGTTTGAGGAAAGTTTCATGATGCGTGGGATCTCCGCACGCTGCACTGAATTTGCAAAAAGTAGAAGTCAAGTCTATGCAACTGGACCGCTGGTCCGGTTGCGGTGTGGGGAAAAACGGATCTAGTAGACATGTACCTTTACTTGTGTCTGTCCTTTCTCATGTCAGTTTGTCTGTTTACCTTCTGTTCATTTTCTTGCTCAGCTCCCTGTGGTGCCCTGCCTGTTCCTTGTACTGTCTTTAGTTGCCTGATCCCTTTTTTGTTTTTCCAGTCTGTTTTTTCATTTTAAGCAAAAAGGGGCTTTCTTATATTAAAATAAGAGGACAGGTTTTTAAGCTGGCAATGTAGCATCTAAACACTCCTTAAAAACTAGATCAGCTGTATCTTGAATTGTGCCTATTTGAATCTTTGTCCACTGAGCGATATAAAAGGGACTTAACTATTAGAACTATATTGCAGATTTTATTAAATTAACAGCATAAGAGTCCAATCAGCAAAAGTGCTTTCAAAGGAAGGTTGCCTACTGGGGTTTCAGCTGAGTAGAATCTCTAAACCAGTTTGGAGGGGATACAAGGACAAACGCTTTGAGGTATAGTAGCCTTTCAGAGGATAATGAGTCTTTTTTGCTGATGAATCCAAGTTAGGTTCTTGTGACACACGGAAGGAGACAAACAGCAGAGAATAATATAGCATTGTCCCAAACTGTGAAACATAGCAGTTGGAATATTCAAGTTTGGTACTTTGTAAACATGAATTTGGGCATCTGTACCTAATTGACTCCACCACTTTACGCCTGCCATGAACACATTTAAACAGTGCAGACCAACTTAACCTACGACATGCTGGCTGTAATTTTATTCGAGTATAGCAGGTGGGTTAAGAAATTCCGTTCAGAAAGATCAGTGTTGCTGTTTTGTCCTTTATAGATCTATAAAGGACTATAGATCTATGTAACACTCTTGACAACTTTGGGCTGGTTCAGCATGTAACAGAGGCCACACATGACAAAGGGCATACGTTAGACCTACTTATCTCCAAGGGTCTGAGTATTTCCAATGTTATAGTGTCTGACGTCGGTCTTTCTGATCATTCCTGTGTTTTCTTTGAGAGCACTGTCTCGGTGCAGTCAGCAACTTTCACGGAGGTAACCAAAAAACGGTGTATTACTGAAAACACCTCTGAAATATTTAACCAGGCTTTTTCTTCTACACCAGCTCTATCTGGGGCTTCAGTCGATGAGCTGATAGGTAGTTTTAATGCTAAAATTGTAAACATTATGGATGCCATTGCTCCAACTAAGGTGAAAGTTATCTCTGGTAAGAAAAAATCTCCATGGAGAAATGCGACACTGGTCAGAAATGGCAAAAGAGAGTGTAGGAAAGCTGAACGTAGATGGCGAAAATCAAAACTCCAGGTTCATTATGACATTTACAAAGAGAAACTGTGGACTTACAATTTACAACTTAGAAATGCAAGACAATCTTATTTCGCAGATATAATCACCAAAAACAGTCACAGTACACGAGCCTTATTTGCTACCGTGGACAGACTAACAAACCCTCGTGTGTCAGTAGCCCCTGAGCTGCATTCTACCAGGGCCTGCAACGACTTTGCATCATTCTTTATAGAGAAAATCCAAAATATTAGACAAGCAGTTAGTGCCCCCACAGCAGGTTCAGGATATGCCCTGTGTTAGCGTAAAACCATTTTAAACACCATGACGCAATTTAATCCTATTAATCACAAAAACCTGGAGGACATTATACATCAACTAAACTCCTCCTCCTGCTGTCTGGATATTCTGCCAACAAGGTTTCTCAAAAAAGTCTCCCAAGTACTGCTGGCGGATCTTTTATGGATTGTGAACTTGTTTCTTATGTCAGGTGTTTTTCCTCAGGCTTTAAAAACTGCGGTGATTACACCACTTTTAAAAAAGAGCAGCCTCGACAAGTTACAAATGAATAGCTACAGACCAATCTCTAATCTCCCATTTTTAAGTAAGATCATTGAAAAAGCAGTTTTTCAACAGCTAAACAATTACCTAATAAAAAATAACAGCTTCAATGTTTTTCAGTCAGGTTTTCGACAGCACCACAGCACTGAGACGGCTCTCATCAAGGTAATTAATGACATCCGCTTAAACACAGACAGCGGCAGGATGTCGGTCCTTGTCCTGCTGGATCTGAGTGCTGCGTTTGACACAGTCGACCACAATATACTACTTAACCAACTGGAGAACTGGGAGGGACTATCCAGCACAGTACTCAACTGGTTCAAATCTTACCTAAAGAATAGGAATTACTTTGTGTCTATAGGTAACTTCACATCTGAGCAGACAGTAATTACATGTGGAGTTCCCCAAGGTTCCATTCTGGGGCCTCTTCTGTTTAACATCTATATGCTCCCACTGGCTCAGATTATTGAAAACAATAATGTAAGTTACCATAGCTATGCAGATGACACGCAGATCTACATTACAATGTCCCCAGGAGACCATGGCCCTATACAGGTGCTGGGAAAGTGTATTGAACAGATAAATGAGTGGCTGTGTCAAAACTTTCTTCAGTTAAATAAAGACAAAACTGAGGTAATGGTTTTTGGAGCCAAGGAAGAGCGATTAAAGGTGAGCCTAGAGCTTCAGTCTCTACAGTTAAAAACTGCAGACCAGGCCAGAAATCTGGGTGTGGTGATGGACTCAGAACTTAGTTTTGGAAAACACATTAAAGCAGTTACAAAGTCAGCTTACTATCACTTAAAAAATGTCTCAAGAATTAAAGGGCTGATGTCTCAGCAGGACCTGGAAAAGCTAGTCCATGCATTTATTTTCAGTCGGCTTGATTACTGTAACAGTATCTTTACAGGTCTACCTAAAAAAACACTCAAACAACTGCAGCAGATTCAAAATTCTGCTGCCCGAGTCCTCACTAAAACCAAGAAAAGAGATCATATCACTCTAGTTTTAAAGTCCTTACACTGGCTTCCTGTCACTCAGAGGGTACATTTTAAAGTCCTGCTGCTGGTCTACAAAGCTTTAAATGGTCGAGGACCAAAATACATCAGAGACCTCCTGACTCAGTATGAACCACCCAGACCACTCAGGTCATCTGGATCAGATCTTCTACAAGTTCCGAGAGTAAAAACCAAACACGGAGAAGCTGCATTCAGCTTCTATGCCCCATATATATGGAACAAACTCCCAGAAAACTGTAGATCAGCTGAAACTCTCAGCACATTTAAATCCATTCTTAAGACGTACCTGTTCTCAGCTGCTTTTGATTAAAGTATTTTAAAATATTTTAAACCTTATTTTATGACAGTTACTTTTAACAGTTATTTTAACTCTTATTTTATGACAGTTATTTTAAACAGCCCTTGTTTTCTGACTCTTGTTTTTAATCTTTTTACTGTTCTGTTTTCTTTTAATAATTGCCCTTGTTTTCTGACTTCTGTTTTTGATCTTTTTACTGTTCTGACTTTTTTTTAAATGATTTCATAAATGTTTTCTTTTGTTTTTCTTTTAATAATCATCATCCTCTGTTCTTAATGTCTTTGTAAAGCACTTTGAATCGCCTCGTTGTTGAAATGTGCTATATAAATAAATTTGCCTTGCCTTGCCTTAACTACTGCGTGGAAGACAAAGAAATGATTAACAGATTTTTTTTTTCATCCTTAAGGATTTATCTGTGTTGCAGATCTGTGTAGTGGAATAAGGAGTAGAACATTACAAAGCAACATATAGATTATCCAGAGACCTTTTTCTCAAAGCTGTAAATTTGGTAAGAAACCATTTCAAAAGAAAGCTAATCCAAAAACTCACATCCAAATGGAACATCTGCTGATCGAATGTTTACTGCCAAAGGACCACTAGTGGCTCTCTTGGAGGCAACAGGATGTCTAATACCTCCACTGGAATCTGGTAAGGTTCCTAAAGTGTCAACTGTGAGGAAAACCACACTTCTAGAGATGAGGAGATTGTATTCTTCACAGTGATCAAATCTGAAGTGTTTGTAGAGAGGCACACATGACACCCCTCTTCTCTCTGTCACAGACCACAGCCATAAAGGCAGGGAGATACTTTTTACTCAAAGCATATTTATACTTCCTATCTCTTATTTTCATATCGAATGTGTATTCCTGTATTTTTAGCTATGTTATAAATTTACTTCAATGTAACCTAAAGTCTAGAATTTGTAAGTTTATTCTTATGTTTATACCTTTTATTTTCTCAGGAACTATATGAGATTTATGTATTATGTATGGTGTCATTCTAATCACATGTGAAGTGAGATTTTTGTTCTTTTGTCATCAGAGATAATTACTAAATGGATTTGTATGTTTAAGAAATGAACTAAATAAGTTCTAAAGGTATTTGGCCTCTGACCTTTCCTGAACAGTGAAGCTCAACACCACCCCTTGGGAGGAACACATCCATGATTGGTTAGATGCTGGAGAGGGGGACAAAATATGCGGCCTTAGGAAAGCGGTCACTTTGTGAGAAAAAAAAAAATTGGTAGCAAAATTTACGACTATGTGGGACCAAGCGTGGCTGGTAAAAGGAAACTAAACTATGTTTTCAATTCACATTTTATAGTGCAATACTCTACCAAGGCTGCTCAGTTGATGTATCATTTCCAACGGATGTAATCTGTAATAAAAAAAGACCTTGTGCTGAGTACAGGCATGTGTTATGCATGTGCATGTTATGTATTTATACCGAATCACGTGTAAATTACTCTTATAAAGGTCTGTTGATCAGTTCATCAATTTTGGCAAGACTTTGTTTTGCTAGTGTTAAAATAACCGTTCCCTTCAGGCTTTTATTTTGAAGACGTATTTTTAATGCTACAGGCATTTATTTTGTGACCAATTCAGCTGCACAGGAAGTGTTTCTCTAAGAAGAGGTTTCTTGACATGACGAAGATGCTGCTGAAAAGTACGAAAATTAATGTAAAGACAAAAGAAAACGGTTCCACGCTGTTGTTGTCCAGCAAAAGACACATCTAAACTTATAAGCAGCTGGAATGAGGACACGAAAGGGGGGAAGGACAGGAAGGTGAGGAAAATAAGGTTGAATGTAAATAAAGGCTTTGTGAAACATCAGGAGCTTCACTGTCATTCACCCCCCGCTCTCACACACATTGGCTCGCCCTCTTCTTTGGTGTTCGTCTCCTTTCTTCTTCTTTTTGAGTTAATGTCGGTTAAACCAGCTCATTTGCACAATACTGTCTACCAAGCTGAAGTGTGGAGCAGAAGTATGAAAACAACAAAAAATACTCAATAGTAATTTAAAAAAAAGAATCGGCAAATATACTGGTCGCACATGCACGAGTAGATGAAAAATTTACTCGCACTCGCTCAAATTTTGGTCGCAAAATGCAACCATTTAGTAGCAGTCTGGAGCCCTGAGTTATCCCAAAACTGAAATTGTATAATCAGAATGTAGTGGTAGTCACTTATTACCCCTGTAAAGTCAGAAGTGTATACGTATAAATGTATACACAGCACATTTTATTGCCATAGAACTGTTAGATGCAATCATATATTACTTTGGACTGCAGCATTTTAAGGAGGAACGTACCTACATGATATTACCATTGCTGGGCCCCTCTGCTAGTGGAAAAAAAACCCCAAAAAGACAACAAAATACAATATATTTAACGCAGAATATGTGAGGCTGTAAATGCAACACTGCCACGAATGACAAAACTAGAACCCACAATACACGACATACACAGCACAGGTGTTAAACTAAACTGTTCTGCAGAGAGCCACCAGATACACATAAATACTTAAGGATACTTACAGTCAGTCAAATCCTAAATTACACGGTCAATTCTAGTACTCATTCATTATTTACTTTGTGCTTCAAGCCACTGTAAAACCAAACCATCTCAATGAAACTTCCAGGATAATGAAACTAACCACAGAATGCTCTTAACAGAAAGAACCACATTTTCCTCCTTGCACTTTCATATGTCTGTTTTGAGCCAAATTATTTCCAAACACATTCAGAAAGTCATTAGAATACAGACAAATTGTAAAATGTTTAATCTAGTCAGTCATAATTTAAATGATGTACTATGCAGACCATTTAAACTGACCAGGAACGCGAGACTACGGCCAAAAACAGCAGTGAAAGAAAATATCAAGGTGAAGGAATGTCTAGTGATACCTGAAAAAGACCATGGCTCAGCACCCACAGCTTTCTTTCTACTGTGAGCCGAAACCTCTCAACTTCAAACTGACCTCTTTTTCTCTTATCTCAACTGAAAATTAGCATGTTCGAGTACTGACACACCATTGTATATACACACGTGGACAAAATTGTTGGTACCCCTCAGTTAAAGAAGGAAAAACCCACAATTCTCACTAAAATCACTTGAAACTCACAAAAGTAACAATAAATAAAAATTTATTGAAAATTAAATAATCAAAAACAGCCATTACTTTTGAATTGTTGATTAACATAATTATTTTAAAAAACAAACTAATGAAACAGGCCTGGACAAAAATGATGGTACCTCTATAAAAGATTGAAAACTATTTGACCAGAGTGACATGATTAACTCAGGTGTGTCATTTAATTGACATCACAGGTGTTTCCAAACTCATAATCAGCCAGTCTGCCTATTTAAAGGGAGACAAGTAGTCACCCTGCTGTTTGGTGAAAAGGTGTGTACCACACTGAACATGGACAACAGAAAGCGAAGGAGAGAATTGTCCCAGGACATCCGAAAAAAAATTATAGACAAACATCTTAAAGGTAAAGGCTATAAGACCATCTCTAAACAGCTTGAAGTTCCTGTGACAACAGTGACTCATATTATTCAGAAGTTCAAGACCCACGGGACAGCAGCCAACCTCCCTGGACGTGGCCGCAAGAGGAAAATTGATGACAAATTGAAGAGACGGATCGTTCGAATTGTATCCAAAGAGCCCAGAGCAACCTCCAAAGAACTTAAAGGTGAACTCCAAGGCCAAGGTACATCAGTGTCAGATCGCACCATTCGTCGTTGTTTGAGCCAAAGTGGACTTCATGGGAGACGACCAAGGAGGACACCACTGCTGAAAAAAACTCATAAAAAAGCCAGACTGGAATTTGCAAAAATGCATGTTGACAAGCCACAAAGCTTCTGGGAGAATGTCCTTTGGACAGATGAGACCAAACTGGAGCTTTTTGGTAAGGCACATCAACTCTATGTTCATAGACTCAAAAACCAAGCATACGAAGAAAAGAACACTGTCCCTACGGTGAAACATGGAGGAGGCTCAGTAATGTTTTGGGGCTGCTTTGCTGCATCTGGCACAGGGTGTCTTGAAAGTGTGCAAGGTACGATGAAATCTGAAGACTATCAAGGCATTCTGGAGAGAAATGTGCTGCCTAGTGTCAGAAAGCTTGGTCTCAGTCGCAGGTCATGGGTCTTCCAACAGGACAACGATCCAAAACACACAGCCATAAACACCCAAGAATGGCTGAGAGAAAAGCGTTGGACTATTCTAAAGTGGCCTTCTATGAGCCCAGATCTGAATCCCATTGAACATATGTGGAAGGAGCTGAAACATGCCATTTGGAGAAGACACCCATCAAACCTGAGACAACTGGAGCTGTTTGCTCATGAGGAGTGGGCCAAAATACCTGTTGACAGCTGCAGAACGCTCATTGACAAATACAGAAATCGTTTAATTGCAGTGATTGCCTCAAAAGGTTGTGCAACAAAATATTAAGTTATGGGTACCATCATTTTTGTCCAGCCCTATTTCATTAGTTTGTTTTTTAAAATAATTATGTTAATCAACAATTCAAAAGTAATGGCTGATTTTGATTATTTAATTTTCAATAAATTTTTATTTATTGTTACTTTTGTGAGTTTCAAGTGATTTCAGTGAGAATTGTGGGTTTTTCCTTCTTTAACTGAAGGGTACCAACAATTTTGTCCACGTGTGTAAATACTCAACCAGGCTGTCTGTTAGACATGTTTTCCTTCCCCTGTCTGTGTAGAATGAGAGCAATGTAAAAGTAATTTCAAACACCAAGGTACAATGTACAGAAATCAGGGTGGGGTGCGGTGAAAAAGTTCACACAGTTACACAAAAAAAGTGGATCAATTAAAACTACTCTCTCTACCTCAGGACTGTTTTTGACCAAGCAATGACATGCAGTGCTTTATAAAAAAAATACAGCCCATGGAGTTTCTCCCTCGTCCTGAACTTAAAAAGGAGTGCTGTTTGGTTTAGGTCAAGGGTATCAACCATACAGCCTGCAGTCCAAAACTGACTCACCAGAGGGTCCTGTCCGGGCCGTAGGATGATTTTGCAAAGTGGAAAAATTACAGAGGTGAAAAACAATACTTACTGTGAAAACCTCTAAAGACACTGAACAATGTCAGTGACCAGTTTCAGTGTGACTGAGTTTAGTTTGGTGGAACTCCGTTTTTGATGCACTGCCACACATTTTATGCATTTTTTTGTATACATTTTTTTACATATACACTACCAGGTAAAAGTTTGGACTCGCAGCCCAATTAAGAGCTAACTTTAGCAATTTGTTATTTCTAATTATTGCAAGAACATTCATGAGTATGCGATGCACAAAATTTAATCAAGTATGGCACTCAAGTAGGGATATTTCTAAGCATTTATTGATGAAAGCATTAATAGAAGGATTAGGTAGCAACATTACCCTATCTTTTGTTTGGTTAAAACACTTAAAATATCTTTACAAAAGGTTGCATGTCCCCTATAATAACTATGCCGTCCCAATAGAATGTTTTTCACACCTTGATTCAGTTATTTACTCTGTTCACAAATATTTCAACCCGGTCTCACAAGGATTCGTGAAACTATCACGTAAATTAATCTATGGTTACGTGCGCACCAACACGATTTCTCATATTTTACGTGTTGCTCACAACGAAATTCAAACCAATGTATTTCAAGCGGAGGACTTTTCATGCCACTCAGAACGTATTTCAAACGAATATTTTTAATGTAAACGCGTTGCGAATCAAAGCGGAGGACTTTTCATACCACTCAGAACGTATTTCAAATGAATATTTTCAATGTAAAAGCGTTGCGAATCCAACGCTATATTTTGCATTACATCGTCCCATACATATAATGTGATGCCTTTATTTTTGCTGCAGGATTTGGGTATTTGAGATTAAAAAACGTTAGTGTTTGTTTGTTTGCAAACGGGTTTGATTTTGTTTTCATATCTGAGTCTTAATCACACCTGAATAGAACGTTTAATTAATCAAATATTCCTCGTGTGTCATGTTTCTCCTCGGTCTGATTTAAGCGAGTTACGTAGGGCATTTTGAATCGGTATATTATATTTTTAATGTAAAAGCATTGCGAATCCAACGCTATATTTTGCATTCGCAGGGGCCGGCAATTAGATGTGGCTTCGGGCCAAAATTTGTGTAAACATTATTCGGCAGTTTGACCGACGGGCCGGTGCGCTGGTATTTATTAAATAATTTTGACGAGTGGGTATCCGACGCCTGTATAGCTCAGCACGTTAAGCAGGTGACTCATGTACAAGAGCTGGTCTCGGACGCGGGTTCGATTCCAGTTTGCTTTATTATAATATTTTGGAAGTTTTTCATACACAAATGCAGATTTCTAAACGGACTGCTGTAAAACTTTTTAACATGATTGAAGATATCAAACTCATGGACAACTCCTAACCCATTGGACATTCATGCGGACAGACTCCTGTTTCAATTTAAAAAAAAACAAAACACAAAACGTGCAGCACTTCGGCACCTTTCTTCTTCGGTGGTGTCTGTGTAAAACAATGTCCAACATGCAAACAGCACACCTAGCGCCATGAAGCACAAAATGCAGGTGTAAATCAATGGGGTGCTGAACATAGTAATATTCATAGCGGAAATAATAGATAATAATAATAATGATGATAGGTAATAAAATATTCTGAAATTAAGCTCGACTGTAGACAGGTATTTTGCAAACACTGTCAACACACACACACACACACACTAATATATGTTAGAGAAGCAGATAATGGCAGTAAAGTCAATTATTTTAATAATTTGAAGAGACAATATATGATTACGCTATATACACATATATAAACAAAATACTGACTAATGAACACATATTTCTGTATAAAACTATATATATATATATATATATATATATATATATATATATAAAATATCATTTTCTGACATATCTTTTTTAATATATATGTATGAATTATATTGATAGTCTATATGTGATTTATATAATAATTTTCTCTGATATATAACTTCTGTCTATTGTTTTATATAAAAATATGTGTTCATTAGTCAGTATTTTGTTTATATATGTGTATATAGCGTAATCATATATTGTCTCTTCAAATTATTAAAATAATTGACTTTGCTGCCATTATCCGCTTCTCTAACATATATTAGTGTGTGTGTGTTTACAGTGTTTGCAAAATACCTGTCTACAGTCGAGCTTAATATCAGAATATTCTATTACTGTTAATCCCACTATGAATATTAAAATACGCCGAACCATTTGTCCTGTATCATAGCTACATGTATGACGTTTGCAGCAAAAAAATTAAAAAACGCGTGAAAATCAGTTTAATATTCAGAGTTAAGATGGATTAAATGCGCTGTCAAACAGCGCTGAGTGGAGCGGATGACCGGACCAAGATGGCGGCCCCACCGCTCGTCAGCCCCAATAGGCAGTAGCGCTCGATGCGGCGTCTACTCTTTATTATGTCTATGGTGCTGAATGCTCTGGGAGCAAGTCTGCAGTGAAAACACTTTTGAAGGGGTCAAGGGTCACTAAATCAAGGTTCAAAGGTTCAAGGGTTCACTTTATTGTCGTATCATTCCACATTTGCACATGAAACAATATGAAATTTGACCCTGGTCCCAGTTTCAGCCATCAAAAAAATATAAAAACACTCTCATAAAGACAATATAAGTATAAAGAGACACACTAATATATACAAATCTGCAACATAGATATATGTGCAGTGAACCAACAGTTTGTGCAATATTTAGTAGGTAAATGAATAAAGAGCCTAGTCCAGTAGTGCAGTGTGTGTATGAATGTGTGTATGCTTGTGTGTGTATGTGGGGATGCGTGCATGCATGTGTATTTGCGGGGGAGAGGTGGTGATGATATGAAAACAGAGTCTACACAGACCTGTTCAGTAGCCCGACAGCTTCGCGGAAGAAGACTTCAAATGAAGGAGACATTTTGTGCAACAAGTATCATAAAAGTCATTCCCAGTGGAATTCAAGTCTGATATTGTGTGGGACTATTCAGAGCAGTCACATGAAGCACTGTATCTGTTTTCAAGGGTCTAGCCCCACGGGAACCCGCGTTTTTCAGCAGTGAGGCCTGCTAGCAGTGATGCAGCCTGAGGCCTTCAGACATGTAAAAAAAAATTCCTGCTC
Source organism: Acanthochromis polyacanthus (assembly GCF_021347895.1). Taxonomy (NCBI): domain Eukaryota; kingdom Metazoa; phylum Chordata; class Actinopteri; family Pomacentridae; genus Acanthochromis; species Acanthochromis polyacanthus. The sequence continues at coordinate 39,920,080 of NC_067115.1, read as the reverse complement.
GGTCATTTTTGGGTCTAGTGACACCAAATCGTACACGCTCCTAGTAGACCACCTCCTGACCTTGCATATTTTTTTTCAGAGAGTTTACTCAAAAGGGGCTCGATCATGGCCCTGTTTCTTACTCTACGGTTAACCCTTTAATGTCCAAATGCTTCAAAACGGGCTAAAAAGGTCAAAATCTCACACAATCCTAAACCAATTTGGACCAAACTGCACAGGTTCTATATACAGAGGCTAATGTGAATGCTCATGCACGTTTCAGACCTCCAGGGGCCCTGAAGAAGGAATGAGGGCCAAAAAAAACACGTTTTTTCATAAATTTCCCTCTTTTGCTCTCATTTCTCTTCTGTAACACTCAGAGAGCTGAAACCTGGGATCTGGTACCTCTGAAACATCTAAAATCTAAATCCACTAGAACTGTTTTGCTAGCCCCTCCCAAACCGGAAGTAGCTCCAGGAACGACCTAGAGACTTGTGCTTCAAATCAATTGTTTACCAAGGTCACCTGAATCACCCCTAAAAGTTTCAGCTCATTTGATGCAAAAATGACCGATTTGTGGGGCTTCATAGTCCAAAAATGTCAAACTTTGACCCTGCGCCAGGGGTCACAGGAAGGTCACAGAGACACCAAACCAGCACAGTTCAGCTCCAAATATAGCCTAGTATAACATACTAAAAGATCAGCCCCAGGGTCCCAGTAGAAAAATCTGACCAAGTGTTCATGTTTGAAAATCAGGTCTTGTCAGACTTTTAAACCCTGAGAGCCTTCTGCCAGTGGAATTAGACCCTCACCCTCATTTTTTACCCAAACGGGACGAAATCTTAACCACAAGTACTAGGGCCCCCGGTGAGTCGGTATGTACAATTTCAGCCTCCTAGGTCAACAGGGGGCCAGATGGTACCATGTTGAAGTTTGGAGAATGGAGAACACACCTACTCAGTCAAATATTAGGTACCATCTGGCCCCCTGTTGACCTAGGAGGCTGAAATTGTACATACCGACTCACCGGGGGCCCTAGTACTTGTGGTTAAGATTTCGTCCCGTTTGGGTAAAAAATGAGGGTGAGGGTCTAATTCCACTGGCAGAAGGCTCTCAGGGTTTAAAAGTCTGACAAGACCTGATTTTCAAACATGAACACTTGGTCAGATTTTTCTACTGGGACCCTGGGGCTGATCTTTTAGTATGTTATACTAGGCTATATTTGGAGCTGAACTGTGCTGGTTTGGTGTCTCTGTGACCTTCCTGTGACCCCTGGCGCAGGGTCAAAGTTTGACATTTTTGGACTATGAAGCCCCACAAATCGGTCATTTTTGCATCAAATGAGCTGAAACTTTTAGGGGTGATTCAGGTGACCTTGGTAAACAATTGATTTGAAGCACAAGTCTCTAGGTCGTTCCTGGAGCTACTTCCGGTTTGGGAGGGGCTAGCAAAACAGTTCTAGTGGATTTAGATTTTAGATGTTTCAGAGGTACCAGATCCCAGGTTTCAGCTCTCTGAGTGTTACAGAAGAGAAATGAGAGCAAAAGAGGGAAATTTATGAAAAAACGTGTTTTTTTTGGCCCTCATTCCTTCTTCAGGGCCCCTGGAGGTCTGAAACGTGCATGAGCGTTCACATTAGCCTCTGTATATAGAACCTGTGCAGTTTGGTCCAAATTGGTTTAGGATTGTGTGAGATTTTGACCTTTTTAGCCCGTTTTGAAGCATTTGGACATTAAAGGGTTAACCGTAGAGTAAGAAACAGGGCCATGATCGAGCCCCTTTTGAGTAAACTCTCTGAAAAAAAATATGCAAGGTCAGGAGGTGGTCTACTAGGAGCGTGTACGATTTGGTGTCACTAGACCCAAAAATGACCGAGCAGGAATTTTTTTTTACATGTCTGAAGGCCTCAGGCTGCATCACTGCTAGCAGGCCTCACTGCTGAAAAACGCGGGTTCCCGTGGGGCTAGACCCTTGAAAACAGATACAGTGCTTCATGTGACTGCTCTGAATAGTCCCACACAATATCAGACTTGAATTCCACTGGGAATGACTTTTATGATACTTGTTGCACAAAATGTCTCCTTCATTTGAAGTCTTCTTCCGCGAAGCTGTCGGGCTACTGAACAGGTCTGTGTAGACTCTGTTTTCATATCATCACCACCTCTCCCCCGCAAATACACATGCATGCACGCATCCCCACATACACACACAAGCATACACACATTCATACACACACTGCACTACTGGACTAGGCTCTTTATTCATTTACCTACTAAATATTGCACAAACTGTTGGTTCACTGCACATATATCTATGTTGCAGATTTGTATATATTAGTGTGTCTCTTTATACTTATATTGTCTTTATGAGAGTGTTTTTATATTTTTTTGATGGCTGAAACTGGGACCAGGGTCAAATTTCATATTGTTTCATGTGCAAATGTGGAATGATACGACAATAAAGTGAACCCTTGAACCTTTGAACCTTGATTTAGTGACCCTTGACCCCTTCAAAAGTGTTTTCACTGCAGACTTGCTCCCAGAGCATTCAGCACCATAGACATAATAAAGAGTAGACGCCGCATCGAGCGCTACTGCCTATTGGGGCTGACGAGCGGTGGGGCCGCCATCTTGGTCCGGTCATCCGCTCCACTCAGCGCTGTTTGACAGCGCATTTAATCCATCTTAACTCTGAATATTAAACTGATTTTCACGCGTTTTTTAATTTTTTTGCTGCAAACGTCATACATGTAGCTATGATACAGGACAAATGGTTCGGCGTATTTTAATATTCATAGTGGGATTAACAGTAATAGAATATTCTGATATTAAGCTCGACTGTAGACAGGTATTTTGCAAACACTGTAAACACACACACACTAATATATGTTAGAGAAGCGGATAATGGCAGCAAAGTCAATTATTTTAATAATTTGAAGAGACAATATATGATTACGCTATATACACATATATAAACAAAATACTGACTAATGAACACATATTTTTATATAAAACAATAGACAGAAGTTATATATCAGAGAAAATTATTATATAAATCACATATAGACTATCAATATAATTCATACATATATATTAAAAAAGATATGTCAGAAAATGATATTTTATATATATATATATATATATATATATAGTTTTATACAGAAATATGTGTTTATTAGTCAGTATTTTGTTTATATATGTGTATATAGCGTAATCATATATTGTCTCTTCAAATTATTAAAATAATTGACTTTACTGCCATTATCTGCTTCTCTAACATATATTAGTGTGTGTGTGTGTGTTGACAGTGTTTGCAAAATACCTGTCTACAGTCGAGCTTAATTTCAGAATATTTTATTACCTATCATTATTATTATTATCTATTATTTCCGCTATGAATATTACTATGTTCAGCACCCCATTGATTTACACCTGCATTTTGTGCTTCATGGCGCTAGGTGTGCTGTTTGCATGTTGGACATTGTTTTACACAGACACCACCGAAGAAGAAAGGTGCCGAAGTGCTGCACGTTTTGTGTTTTGTTTTTTTTAAATTGAAACAGGAGTCTGTCCGCATGAATGTCCAATGGGTTAGGAGTTGTCCATGAGTTTGATATCTTCAATCATGTTAAAAAGTTTTACAGCAGTCCGTTTAGAAATCTGCATTTGTGTATGAAAAACTTCCAAAATATTATAATAAAGCAAACTGGAATCGAACCCGCGTCCGAGACCAGCTCTTGTACATGAGTCACCTGCTTAACGTGCTGAGCTATACAGGCGTCGGATACCCACTCGTCAAAATTATTTAATAAATACCAGCGCACCGGCCCGTCGGTCAAACTGCCGAATAATGTTTACACAAATTTTGGCCCGAAGCCACATCTAATTGCCGGCCCCTGCGAATGCAAAATATAGCGTTGGATTCGCAATGCTTTTACATTAAAAATATAATATACCGATTCAAAATGCCCTACGTAACTCGCTTAAATCAGACCGAGGAGAAACATGACACACGAGGAATATTTGATTAATTAAACGTTCTATTCAGGTGTGATTAAGACTCAGATATGAAAACAAAATCAAACCCGTTTGCAAACAAACAAACACTAACGTTTTTTAATCTCAAATACCCAAATCCTGCAGCAAAAATAAAGGCATCACATTATATGTATGGGACGATGTAATGCAAAATATAGCGTTGGATTCGCAACGCTTTTACATTGAAAATATTCGTTTGAAATACGTTCTGAGTGGCATGAAAAGTCCTCCGCTTGAAATACATTGGTTTGAATTTCGTTGTGAGCAACACGTAAAATATGAGAAATCGTGTTGGTGCGCACGTAACCATAGATTAATTTACGTGATAGTTTCACGAATCCTTGTGAGACCGGGTTGAATATTTTGTGTTACCTTTTTGAGTTGATACTGAAGACTGATAATTTCTGGAAAGAAGACTGTCTTTAGCTAATTTGAAAATTATCTAAATCTGAAGTAACACAAAAATAGCCAGAAAACTTCAGCAAAGCAAAGAAAAAAAGGATTGAAATTCAGGTTTTGAAAAAAGAAGGCTATTCTACAATACAAATTGCTCAGAAAGTTAAAGTCTCACAAAGTGGAGTTGCAAAAACATGAAAGAGATATGAAGAAAAATAGGTTCACATGAAGACAGATTTGGTTCTGCTAGAAGCAGAGTCACGTCTAAAGCTGAAGATAAGTTCATCAGGGTCACCAGTCTTTGAAGTAGACAAAAGACAGCCCCAGAAATAAGAGCTCAGCTAAACTCAACCAGGAGCAATAATGTGTAAGTGGATACTGTGCACCGTAGACTGCGGGAATCTAGTCTGAAAGGCAGGGTAGCTGCTAGGAAACCACTGCTAAGAAAGCAGAACATAAAGAAGAGACTTCAGTGGGCTAAAGAACATAGAAACTGGACTGTAGAAGAATGGAAAACAGTTCTGTTTACAGACGAGTCAAAGTTTGAAATATTTGGATCAAAATGGCGCAAGTACGTCTGACGTAGGGTTGGAGAACGCTTGACTCCTGTGTGTGTTGTTCCCACAGTAAAGCATGGTGGAGGCAGCGTGATGGTCTGGGGCTGTTTTGCAGGGGGTCAGACTGGTGATCTGCACAAAGTCACAGGAATTCTAAATCAGCATGGATACCACAGTATCTTACAGTATCTTACAGAGGCATGCCATTCCCTCTGGGCTGCGTTTAGTGGGACAGCCATTCACACTACAACAAGACAATGATCCAAAGCACACCTCCAAACTGTGTCAGAGGTATCTGGCCAAGAAAGAAGAGGAGGGGAAGCTAAGGATTATGACTTGGCCAGGTCAATCCCCTGACCTTAACCCCAACAAACTTGCATGGGATGAACTGGACAGAAACGTCAAGAAAAAGCAACCCACAAGTGCTGCAAACCTTTATGAGATGTTGGCAGAAGCATGGGAGGAAATTTCAAGTGATTATCTCATGTCACGATTGCAAGAATGCCTCGAATTTGTCAAGCAGTTATCAAAGCTAAAGGAGGCTATTTTGATGAGTCACAGATTTAGACAGTTTATTAACAGTATTCAGTCCCTCCAGGATTTCGCAGGCGTTTTTCGTGATTGCTGCGGCCGAAAATGCCTGAATTCACGGCAGCTTTTCTAAGAAATTGCGATAAAACTTGCGATGTTTTAAGCTTATTTGTTGAGATAAAATTGCGGGAGATAAGTGACAGTTACTAAAAAGCTGCATTTTTTCCAGCTTATAGAACATGTTTCAACGCTGTAATTGACTATATTTATTCCGAAATTCATTATTTAACATTCCAACCCATTTCCAAAAAGCTGGCACACCACGGTGGGAAATTAACAGCAGCCAGATACTGGTTTAATATGACGTGACCTAAACATGTAGCGGGCGACAGGAATCAATGGGACTCAGAAACACCCCCACAATTTAATCAGCTGTTCCTTGTGTCATTTCTGATATGCCCACAGAGGTAGATTTGTTGTAGGATCACAATCATGTGATCGTCAGCGGGCCGCTGAGGTAACGTTCACCTGTTGCCATGATTACCGTATCGCTATCAGACGCCGTGCTGTTATGAATCCTTTACAAATCCGTTGATCCAAACTTTAAGCCGTATCACTCTACTCATTCGGTCCTTCTGTCATTTCTGACCGACCCTATAAACTTCATTTAAATCCCTGAGTCCGTTTTTGAGTGATGTCGGTAACAGAGGAAAGATTCACACACGCTGATCGTCACATAACTCCTCCGTGTTCTTTGGTGGAATAATTAATCCAATTTGCCTCATTCTTTCAGTGCTCTAACGGATCTGGATGTAACAGTTTGCATCATGGTGATTTGTCTGGTCTGTTGTCCGCTCATTTCAGCCGTTCTAATATGTTTCGTGTATTTTTTTTAAAAGTGTGTGTCAATTGATGATTTTTTTTTCTTTTTTTGTATTCCACCACAATATTGCATGGGTGTAAAACAGTTTAGCTCTGCTTTGGTGAAGAACATCAGTGAATTAATTGTTTATCATGATCTTCAACAGTAATTTTTGTTGGTAAATGAGAGACATTAGTATCACACATGTCTGCATTTTCAAACCATAAACAGGAAGTGAATTTGGTGACGTACGTGCATTACTAACCTTGCCAGCAAGTTGATTTCTCGCGATATTTGTGAGTTCACAAATCTCTCAAGAAACCATCTTGCTCCGCTCCCGCCTTCACTTTTCGTACAGAACCAAGTTGGTTCGGGCCAATCACGCAGCAGTATTCGTGTGTGGAGCGGGATAATGTGCGGGATATCCGGGTGTGACGACAACACCAAGCGCCAGTAGATAAAAAAAAACATGGCAACGGAGGACAACAATCGCAGTGTTTCCCCTGGGTTGAAATGGCTGAGGCGGTGGGGTGTAGGCAAGGGCCAACAGGGGGGGTGTGATTTGCGTGGTTTGTCCCGGGCAGACGAGCGGCGGCAGGTGTTAGCCGACCAGCTAGCGGGGGAGACCGGGGCAGAGCAGCCAGCGGACCCACACAGTTAAAAATGACAGCTCCGGTGGCTTGGTGCTTTCCGTTTGTTTTGTTTTTTTGGGCGTGGAACAGTGAGGCGGCAATTTCGGCAAAATTGTAGTGAGGCGGTGGCCTATACCAGCGAGGCGGCCCGCCTCATCGGTCATATAGGAGGGGAAACACTGCGATCGTGTAGATGCTGCTATTAAGTCAGTTTTACTTTGACCACACCATAGCACCTGCGCGCAACCCGATGATGACATATTAAAGTTTGCCACGATTGGCTAAAAACAAACCTGTCAGAAGCGGGGCATACTGTTGCATTGTCCAATCCGTGCCTGTTTCCTCCGAACGGATTTACATGGAGTTTACAGATTGATATTGTGGAGTACTATCAAGTACTACACAATTATTAATCTGGCTATTGCCAGGTTAGTGCATTACATTTGCACTAGAAGCTGCTATGATTGGTGGAACTCACGGGAGGCGGGCCAAATTTGCGGGAAAGTTGCTTGGTGTTTGGACAAAATTGCAAGGCCACGCAAAATTCACGGAGATTGGTTTATTTCGCGTGAATTCACGTAATGGCAACATCGCAAATTCCTGGAGGGACTAAGTATTATATGCTCGATGCTTCAATTTTGTTTTCAATGTTCTTATCTATAGTTCTACTATGAGTATAAATGAAACATGGCTAAATTGCGCTCATAACTTTGGTAATATGAACCACAAAAAAATTAGGGGCGAGTCCAAACTTTTGCCTGGTCGTGTACAAGGCAGAGGGAAAACTTAAACTTTTCCTTAATAGTTCCCACTGTAGTTTGTGTGATGTGTCAGTTCAGGTGGTCAGGATTACCACACAGGTGGAATAAATGATAAATTTAAAATTATTTATACATCTTGATAAGTTGTAAAGTATTAAATTGGACAGTTCAACATACCTGCCACTAAATGCTTTGTGCCTTTGTAGATCCACTGTGATCTGTAAGTTGTAATGTGCAAATGATAAACAGAGGCATAATATTGCTGAAATTTTCCTTATTTTTCTTTTAAAATTCCAGGTTGTTTATAATATTTTGTAAAAACAATAGATAATTAAATGCAAACATTTTCTGAATTTACTTTTTTGCACTAGAACAAAGGGAAAAATTTGAAGTTCTTCTCATAGGTTATTATGTTGTGATTTTACTGGTTCTCCCCACTTGAGAGCCACTGGGCTGAGTGTGCCCCCTGAATTAGAATGAGTTTGACACCTCTGGTTTAGGTCATTACTGAAATGTATCATGACAATAAAATTATTAGTGGTGTGCGATACTACAAGATTTGGTATTGATCCAATACCAAGTAAATACAGGGCCAGTATCGCAGATATCGATACCAATACTCCAGACTAACTTTTGCAGTCGTAGATTTTTAAGATTTTTTTTGCACAGTTACTTTAGTAATATCAAATACGATCTTTTAATTCCAGCCTCCTCCGCCCAGTTTTGTGTTTGATAATAAAGTGTGATACATATTGTAAGTTCGTCGCACCCACCTTTGCTTATCAAGGGACATTTACCGATGTTCCCTGAACGCCTCACAGCGCAGACTATGGTGGTAGATGCTGCTCAGTGGCTGAGTGATCAGACAGGTGTGAGAGCAAAAGTTGCTTAAATTTACTTATTTAAAAGAGTAAGATAAAGTATCCTCATTTCAGATTAGTCCAATATGAAAACAATTGATTTAGTCCATGTGTTGTTCTCTGTGAGCGGAGAAAACAGCGCACGTAAGTGCACTATGTCTTTTAAGAGTGGAGCGCATTTTTAAATTTTAAAGGCTGCGGTCAGTTGTTTTCATATAGTGGTTAGAAGCTAAAAATCATGATTGTGATGAATGATTATTTAATTTTAATTGTCTCTGGTTCAGTATCTTCCTGCCAGCAGTCTGATTCGTCACGGCTGCTGCAGGTGATCTGCAGGTGATCTCCATGAATGAGATGAGTTGCAGGATGTAGCCACGCTCTGTGGATCGCCGTGAGCGCTGGCACATGTCCGCCTCGACTGCCGAGCCCCCCCCCTCCTCTCCAGTTGTGAGTTTCTGGCCAGTGTTGGCATTATTGTTACTTGGTATTCATTCTTCTGTGAATAAAACCTGTAATTACGACCTGCCTGCCGCCTGCTCTGTGTAGCTCTCACTTTAGGTTCAGTTCGCCCCCGTACCGTAACATGATCATCAGATGTATCTCAGTTGGACTTCTTCTCTACCTCCTCTTTCCTCAGTGTTGGCTGAGAAACACATAACAGCTAAACAGCTCATTCTACATATCAGGCAGGAACAGATTAACAGAGCGGCAGAAGAAATTAAAGTTACAGCCTACTTTCCGCCACTATGATTGATGACAGAGCTGAGCCTGTGTCACACTCCCTCCTGTGCCAGTGATCTGACTCAGTTAATGAGGAACAGCTGGGGAGAAGCACAGCTGAGCGCGATGACAATCAGGAACTATCAGCTCAGTATAAAGCCTGGCTCGCTCCTCAGCTCCAGTGCTGCGTCATTGCCACATGCCTGCCACATACCTCTGGTTTCATGTCCCTGTTTGAGACACGCTGCACCCTGCCGTGAGCACACTGCTCACTGGACAATTGGATCACCTCGTTTCCCCCCATGGATTACCTCACCTGCTCTGCCTCCCTCTCCTCACCCAGTAACCCCCGTCTGCTCAGATCCTGCCTGCTCAGCCATCCTCGCCACATTCCCCACAACCTTCATCTTCTGCTCTGCTCCTGCCTCGCCTCCCGACCCCAGGACATTCATGAGTTTCTCTCCTTCCCCGTTTAGTTAAGGTTAGCCATTACGGCCGTAAGCCATTGCCCTTAGTTCTGTTAATTCCCTGTTCTGTTTATTCCACGTGCCTCCCTTATGGAGTGCCCTTTTGTTTGTAAAATAAATTCATTTTTCACTTCACCCGCCTGCCTGTTGCCTGTTGCCTGCTGCTTGGGTTCACACCACCTGTTTCATGAAAGCCTGCTTGCTTGTTTGTCTGACGCAGCCAAGTCATGTGGCGGTACAACGTCCAGTCACAAGAGGAGGATTAGCTGCTGCTCCTCAGATGAAGGACCTCTGACAGGCAGATCGCCTGTTCATTGAAGCCGTATCAGTGCAGACATACTGGACTGAAACTAAAGTATCGATATCGCAGCCCTGGCATCATTCAATATCAGTACCCACGCTGGGATCGATATTATCGATATTTGGATCGAGCCGCCCAGCTCTAAAAATTATGTCTTTGACCTGCTGATAGTCTCTTAACCTGCTTCAACTTGTATCATGATAATGTCTACAACTGTGATTACCAAATATAGGAATATTCAGATTTCCTTATGCCATGTGCACTTGTGAATTCAGTTTGTACTAGAAAACTGAAACCTAAAAGTCCTGTTATCACATTTTGTTTTTTTATCTTTAACAATATTGAACTGCGGCTGCACAGTGACGCAGTGGTTTGCACTTTCGCCTTGCAACAAGAAGATCCCCGGTTCAAATACCGGCCTGGGGATGGAGTTTGCATGTTCTCCTTGTGGATACGTGGGTTTTCTCTGGGTACTCCGGCTTGTTCCCACAGTCCAAAAATCTGCTGAGGTTAATGATCACTCTCAATTGCCCGTAGGTGTGAATGTGAGTGTGATTGTTTGTCTGTATATGTAGCCCTGTGACAGACTGGTGACCTGTCCAGGGTGTCCCCTGCCTTCCCCCGAGTCAGCTGGGATAGGCTCCAGCACCCCCCGCGACCCTAATGAGGATAAAGCAGTGTATAGAGAATGGATGGATAAATATTCAAGTGCTGTAAGGGAATTTAAGATGCACAGTAGTAATGATTTTACATTTATGGCAAGGTTGTATTCCAGAAGAAAACTCATAACATCATAAACTACAAAAATATTTCCTCTGGGAAACGCATGATATGTGATGTGTTATGCATCTTCATCATATGTATAGCTGTGACTGTGAGGATTCTCTGTAATGCTACTAAGGTATGTCCTCACTAGGTGCTAATGTTTTGCACTCAGCTCTTCCTCCAGCTGCAAGAAAACCTCATACTGGGTGATCTTTTTCTTCGGAAAATATTTACAGAAAACTTGTGCTCTGATCTCTACACCCTCCAGGATTATGTGAAACACTGGTCTGTGTCAACAGCAGCAGGAGCATTTACTGTACAGCAAAGTAAACATTAGCATTTCATCGAAGACATCAACACTGAACTGCTGCTTACATGTCTCAAGACACCATTGATTCTACAATAATGTGCATACTGTGTGTAGTTCATCTGTGCAATTGAATCGTGATGCAAGTCCTTGTTTATGTGCACTGGTAAGACGGCTGTAATTCCTCCAAGAAGAAGAACATTTCCAGCTATTTTCTTATGTACACAGAGTTTGGACAGTGCATAATCTCAGCATTATGTCCTGAATTGCACATTACTTTACTCTTTTGGCAGAAATGGATAAGAGGAAAGCTCTTTAGAAGATTCAATATCTTGTGGGCTAGCTCAACAAAAAAATTTTCCCCCTGGCAATTCTTACAAAATGTTTTTAACACACAAATTTTCATGTTATAGTGTCCATAAAATGTCCATAAACTGATGCTTCAGGAGAATTATGGTACAGGAAAATCCTTCTCTTGAGAATGTGCTTACACATGCGTTAGACAATAAGGGTCAAAAGCTTTATAACTGGCTAAGTTACTGGAAATAAAATCAACAAAACTTAGATTTTTATTGCATGAAATGGCATTTGTTGTTGACGACATACATATAATACACACATGTGAACAAAATTGTTGGTACCCCTCAGTTAATGAAAGAAAACCCCATAATGGTCACATAAATCCCGTCCCTCTCCCTTTCCACCCCTCTCCCGTTCCACCTCTACCTTTTTGTGATCAAATGTTTATTGATTTTTTAACAGACAACAGTTAAGACAGATGAGAAAGGAAATGGAAAGAAAAGAAACTCATCGATAGGGTTAGTGTTTTGGCTCCATAAGAGCCACTTATATTTCTTTTTGTGTGTTAAAATTTGTTCATCGGGACTTTATTTATTTTGTTGTGATGGTCTGACACTGTCCGGTTTATTTTGGTGTGACACCGGAAGTGATGCTGCTGACCACTTCCTGTCTAACAGCAACAGACGGCTAAGCTTCTCTTGTACCTGCCACACTGTGTTTTAAGCCAGCACAACCTGTAAGTTACTGGAATGATATGTTTTGTGTAGTGTAAGTGTAAGCTTAGTAATAGCTGCTACAAATTGTATAAGATTTTTCTAGCCAGTAATTTACACAAAATAATGTTTTTTACGAGATATTGGCATAAATGCTAATTAGCCGTTCGCTAGCGCTAGTGTTAACTTCTTAGCCTGTTAGCCTTTTTTTTAGATGTGCTCTGCTGTGTATAGTAGTCAGGAGACATTGTGATTTATTCTTTACATATCAACTTATACTCAATATTCTGTTTCTTGTTTACAGTTTTGTCATTGACTCATTCATCAAAAACTCCATGCCATGCATCCAGCATATAACTAGGCGACAAAAGGAACAACGGTGTGGTTTTTTTTCTGAGGTGATGGTTATCTGCCTGCCTAGCAAAGTGCGAGGGCAGGACAGTTAACATAGTAGGTTACTGCCTTTGTTTTCACCTCATTAACCCCCTTCCCCCCACCCTACTCCCAGTTAGCATATGAAATGCACAAAATTGTTCAAGCAAAAAAAATAATAAAATAAAATACATGCCTACTCACTCACTCTACCCTAGCCCAAAAATCTCAGTATTACTGTACACACAACAGTGTATCAGTTCATGCAAACACATATTGACAATATATTGTACAAGTAACAAAATACAAAAAAGATAAGGATATAATTCATTGCACAGCCAGAAATGAGAATTAAAGTATAGTTCTTATAAGCTCTAATTTTTTTCCATCAGGTTTGACCAACAGTTAATATTTTGTGCTTTAGCTGACTGTAATCATGCGGTGGTCAGCTCTAGCTGTGCAATGTCCTTGTAAGAAGAAAGCCATTCCTTGGTTGACAGTATATGTGGGGTTTTCCAGCGGCAAGCTATCATCCTCTTGGCTGCTGTGAGCCCAGCCAACAGAAGACGGCTTTTATTTATTGTTAATTTCAGAGAAGAAATGTCATTAAGTAATAGTAGAGACGGTGAACAAGGAATAGCTCTCTCCATTACATCAGATAATATACTTGAAAGCTCTTCCATAACTGTTAACCAGGCACTGCCAAACTAAATGAAAAAATGTACTAATGGTATTGCCTGGACAGAAATCACAAAATGAGTTATTTTTCAGTTTCATTTGATGAAGTCTTTGAGGTGTAAAATAGGACCGATGAATGAATTTATAGTGGATCATCTGATTGTTTGGATTTCTAGATGAAATGCCAATTTTGGACCAAATAGATTTCCAGTTTAATTCTGAGGGAATATCAGTATCACGTTTCCAAAGTCTGTTCAAAGGCAGATGTTTATAAGAAGCCTCAGCTATCAGTATGTACAGGTCAGAGACAATACCTTTGTTTTTATCTTTAGCACTTAAAGTCCCATGGAACACCTTGAACGTGCATTGCTGCACATAACTGTAAATAAAAGAAAAAGGAAGTGCCCGGAAGGTTAAAAGTTCTTCATAATTCCTGGAATTCAAGGAGACCTTGTTTCCCTGTAATGTCTTGAAGAATGTTTATTCCTCTGTCACTCCACTGGGGGAATGAAAAAGAAACATTTTTTCAATGAAGATAACATCAAATTAATCAGAAATACATTCTAGACATTGCAAATGTGGTAAATAACTATTCGAGCTGCAAACGGCTGATTTTAATGCAATAACTACATAGCCCGATGTGGATTTCACAGCCACAGTAATTTCTTTTCATCCGGCGTTGACCAGTCAGGGTTCCCAGTTATCTCAGTGTGATGATTTGCTTAATTATCTTGTTTCTAGTACAAATGCACTGTTAAAATTAAGTTTCGAAGTTCACAAGTAGAATTGGCCAATTAACTTCTCAGCCTGCTTAGCCTGCGAGCATTTCCACAGCTCCTGCTTCTGCGTCTAGTGCTTCTGCTACTGTTCCATTACCTGTTAGAGAGCCTCATGTTCCCATTCCAGAATGTTATAGTGGGGACCTAGGTGCATGGATGAGCTGGCCATATGAGAGGAGATCTCCACCCTGGACCAGATGATTGCTCTTGCCATCAAGATTGACAACTGTGTCTGGGAGCATCGCCAAAAGAGGAGTCAGTGGCCCAGTAGTAGCACTCATAGTGCCTCCCTGGTCTGAGATCCCTCAACGCAGCCCTCAATTCCTGACCCTGAACCCATGCAACTGGGACAAACACAGCTTTCATCCCAGAAGAAGCAGCACCATCAGGACTGTTGTGGAAAATCTGCTTGCCCTAGACGCCAGGCAAAAGCACCGGCTCACCATAAGAAAGGGGTCTCCAGGTGAGCCAGACCACCACAATGTCCCCTCCATGTCTACAGCTAGCCACAACATCTGTTGGCAGTCCCTCATGTTCATGGTCCAGGCCCTCATTGGAGCCGAAGAAAACATCGCTGACTGCCAGCTCACATATGAACTCAGCATTCCTACTAAGCCACTGGAGTGACCTATGGAGGCTCGCTCCCTGAACAGACTTCGCCTGGCCCGTGTTGTTACAATAGGAACTATTGTTTAGTTGGAGTTGCCACAGAGACAGGCACAAGAGTGACACACATGTTTTGGCAGGTGTACACGAAGCGAGCTACCGATGAATGGCCATGCAGAGAGCGGTGTACGGCAGTGTGTTCAATAAATTAGTTACCCTGATGGTTCTCAAAGAATAAATTCTGTGTCTGTGTTTGCTGAAGAGAACAGAATTCAACATGGTGGCAGCGGCTAATTGAGGATGATCAAGATGGTGTCAGTGTGAGCAGTCGTGCTTTTGCTTCTCTCCCTGTCCACTGCCTGACAATTTACCTGTTACGCCACCGACACTCTTTTGTTCGGATCTTAGGTGGCAGTCCGTTCTCAACAATGCCTCTGGGCTCGAGGACGAAGTGATACCGCTGAAAAGGAAAGTGGCTGAGTTGGCTAAAGCTAATGCAGAGCTGATGGTTAAAATCACGGATATCGAGAGCCGTTCAGGGCGGGATAACATTCGTATATTAAATCTGAGGGAGTCCACAGAAGGCAGTGACCCAATCGCCTTTTTTGAAAAGTTTCTCCCCAAATTCCTGCAGCTGCTGGTCGCTGATATCCCAATCGACCGTGCGCACCGTGACTTTGGCGTACCCACAGATGGTCACCCTCGCCCCGTCATTATCAAGATTCACCGCTCCACAGATGTCTCCTCCATCTTATCCGCTACCAGACGCATGGTTAATCTCCAACATGAAGGCCGTCCTTTTTGCATCGTGCCGGATATTCCACCCTCAGTCCGGTCGCCAGGAGGGTGTTCAACGGCATCTGCATGGATCTCATCAAGAAGAATATTCGCTTTCGGATGGCGTACCCAGCTGTGCTATCTTTCAAGATAAACTGAGTCAAAAAAATCATTCACGGATCCCAAGGATGCTCGGGCTTTTCTGGACAACTCAGTGATTGATACGATCACTTCTCGTGACTAAGTTGGCTGCGGGTATAAAGATGCTCGGTGAGTGTGTTTTAGGGGCTTTTGTCCCCCTTACCCTTTTTTTGCAGGGCTATTCTGAGTTCTACTGATTTCCAGCCACAGGCATTTGTTTTATGATATTGCTGTGCCGTTTACATATATCTCTTTATATTCCTTCAGTCGGGCCAGAACTAAGGTATCTTATTGTTAATATTGTTTCTGTTTGTCTGGCTGTTGGTTTCTGTTATGAGATTGATTCTTTTGTTCCTTTTGACCTTAATGTGAAAATATGATTATGTGGTGGTCAGGGAGGGAAGCGTGAGACTTCTAGGACCCTTTTTTTGTTTGTTTGTTTTGGTCTTTTAGTGCATCCTGATTGCGGCAGGAATGCGTAGTGACGTTTTTGTTTCCTCCATGGGAGTTTTAGATAGGGCTGTTCCCTATCTTCTCCTTATTTTCTGTTTGTATTATTGTATAGTTTATGCTTTTGTGTCGTTTATTGTATTGGTTCTCTCAGGTCCAGGACTTTTTTTTTTTGTCAGACATTATCTGCACATGTGGCTTTACTTTGTTTTTACTTAAATGTCAAACACCACTCATTTAAAATTTCTTAGTTTTAATGTAGGGGGCTTAATTAATCCAGTGAAATGTGTCGCTGTACTGAACTACCTGCGCACTCGGGGAGTCCAAATTGTTATGCTACAAGAGACCCACTTAGTAAGAGGTGACATAAATCGTTTGGCTAATAAATTTTAGAAAGTTGTTGCTTACTCCTCTGCCTCAAATAAATCAAAAGAGGTGGCAATTATTTGTCGACGTAATTTGCAATACAAGAGTCTGGATTGCTGGTCCGATAATAAAGGCAGAATTGCATTAGCGAAAGTCTGCATAGAACAGACAGACTTGGCTTTGTTATCTTTATATGCCCCTAATGTTTTTGACAAAGGGTACTATGATCAGATTACAAAAATAATACTGGAACTCCCTACTTGTAAGTTTATTGTAGGGGCTGATTTTAACTCTGTGATGGACCCTTCCCTTGACAGATCTAAAACATGCTACGGAGGCGCTTTGCACATGGGTTAATGAAACCGGAGTTGTTGACCTCTGGCGTATGTTGAATCCCAGTACCAAAGATTTTACACATCGGTCTGCCAGACATAAATCCTTTTCACGGATTGATTATATTTTTGTTTCCAAAAGCTGTTTTCAAGATATTTCTAGTGTTACTCACGTGCCTTTCTCTCTGTCTGATCATAAAATAGTAATCGCCCGTGCTTCGTTACTTTCTGGGCCAGCCCGTGCCCCTAGATGGCATTTCAATACTACCTTCTTACGAAGTGATGATTTTAAGACACAGTTTATATCTGAATTGAAAGTATTTGTTGATATTAATAAGGGTTCAGTAAGTGATCCCAGAATTCTGTGGAACACAATTAAAGGTTTTATTCGCAATAACGCAACTTACTATGCCTCACACGTTAAAAAATCCAGAATGGCCAGATTGCACGTTTTGCAGAGTAAACTTGTTGTTTTTGATAACCTGCTACAGCAATGTTATGACAAAGATATTGCTTTACAGTACGACCTTATTAAAAAAGAAATCAACAATATTCTTAAACACCATGCTGAATTTTTAATACGTAAATCGCGGCAGTTTTATTATTTTAATGGGGCCAGACCAAACCGTTTACTCGCACTTAGATTAAGGGCTGATGAACACTTTTCAGATATTACCTCTGTTAAAGCTACTGATGGACAAATCTTAGTAGAGCCTGATGAAGTTAACGCTGTATTTCATTCCTTCTATGCCAAATTATATAGCTCTGAACTTGTATATGATGAAAAGACCTGTTATGATTTTCTTGGAGGTGCTCATTTGCCCAAGTTACCGGAGGAGGACTTTCCTAAACTAAACTGTCCTATCACATTGCATGAGCTTAAAGTTCGTGTCCGGAGTTTGAATCGCAGCGTCTCCCAAAACACTGTTGGTCCCACCCTCCCTCTGATTTCGCCCCTTTATTTGTGCACGTGCGCAGTACCTGAGAGGAGTGCCCGGAGTGCTGCAGCATCTTGCCTGTTTTGCTGTTTTCCACTCTTCTACATTTAGTACATTTAGTAAATAATAAAGGAATTACGTTAGAATTCTGTATTTAGTCTAACTTGTCCTAATACCAAAATAACATGAATCTGCTAGGATGAATGAGTAAAGTTTCAATATGTGATTACACTCGTGTATCCCTCTCGATGACGTTGTTTATCAAACTTAGTGCATTTACGTGTGTATATGTGTTACATTGTTTATTTATTTCTATCTAGAGTTCAGAATTGCATGACTCCTCTGACGAAGAGTATGTCCCAGACGCCCCAACATCTTCCTCCAGAGTTCGGGCATCTAAACGAAGCCGTCAGGCGGGCTATGGAGGCCGTGGTCGGGGAGCGACGCGAGCACCCCGAGCCAAAAAATGTCCTGCAGTCTCTCGGCCTGACAAGCCGTGGGATTGGTAACTTTTCTGGAAGTTGCTGATCCCTGATGCTCTCTCCTCCACAAGCAAAACAAATGTGCGCGCGGTTGCGTAGTGCGTAGCTCGCCCACCTCTGCATGGGCTTGCTTGCTGTGCGCGTAACCGTTGATTGACAGCATGACAAAGCTGAAGCTCGAACTTGATTGGTCGGCAGCGACCGGCGCTTTTTGGAATAACATGGGGGTCTATGAGAGGAAGGCGGAGCTCAGGAATAAATTTTCATATCGCGTCATACTAACATTATATTATAGTATCGAACTAGACTAACACATTTAAGCTTTGTTAAACAATGATACATAAATTGAAAACAAACGGAAACGAAACACGAGCTTTAAAGAAGCCTCCCTACACATGTGCAGAGGTAAATCTCCTGGCCTGGATGGGATTCCTCCCTAATTTTACTTAACTTTTTTGGACCAATTGGGGCCCTTAATGTTTGACATGGTGCAAGCTTCTTTGGAGGCAGGCTCTTTCTCTAGAGATGTAAATTCTGCTATGATATCATTCCTGCTAAAAAAAAGATAAGGATCCACAGGAATGCTCCAACTATAGGCCCCTCTCCCTTTTGAATGCTGACCTAAAAATATTTGCCAAATTACTGGCCCGCAGACTTCAGCCTTTAATGACCAAATTGATTAACTGTGATCAAACGGGCTTCATTAAATCAAGGTCTTCCTCAGACAATATGAGAAGGCTACTTCATATTATATATGGCTCTTCAATGTTACAATTTCCTGCTGCAGTTTTTTCTCTGGATGCCATGAAGGCATTTGACCGATTAGAATGGCAGTACATGTGGTCTCTGTTACAATCATTTGGTCTGGGGTCCAATTTCATAAACATGGTCAAAGTGCTATACAGCCCGACAGCCATGGTACTTACCTGTAAAGTTTGTTGTTCATCCTTAATATAGCCAGAGGCTCCAGACAGGGTTGCCCTTTAAGCCCTCTGTTGTTTGCTTTGTCTCTGGAGCCTCTGGCGCAAACAATCCGTCTATCTAATGGCATTACTCCTATTACACTCAATAACACAAAACATCATATTTCTTTATACACAGATGATATTCTTTTATATGTGGGTAGCACGCAATCTATCTCAAATTTACTCTCCATCTTTAGCAGTTTCAGTGATATATCTGGCTACAAAATCAATTGGGATAAATCAGCCTTTTTGCCCTTGAATGACTCAATGAGAAATGGTATATTACCTGCTAACATCCCCGTAGTTAAAAAAGTTTAAATATCTAGGTATTGAGGTCTCTGCCTCTTTGCACTAATTCTGAAACTAATTATGAGGGACCTTGTCCAAGATCACGGCAGATCTTGAGAAGTGGTCCTCTCTGCCAAATTCCCTCAGATCATGTGTTTCAATAATTAAAATGAATGTGCTGCCTCGTGTCAATTTTCTGAGCTCTATGCTCCCTCTCCCACCATTACGTCATGACTGGGATAGATTGCAAAGAGTCATTACAAAATTTATATGGAATGGGAAACATTCTCGTCTGAAATTGTCCACATTACAGCGTCGTAGGGCCGCAGGAGGGTTGCCACTACCCAACTTCAAGCTGTATCACTGGGTTTTTACACTACGACCTTTGGTCACCTGGTTTAACAGCTCAGTGGACGTGGCTTGGCGGTTGTTGGAAGAATCTTTGGTATATCTATTAAAGTTGCAGGAGGTATTATTTGCAAATACTCCTTTGAGGAAATGTCAAGTACGGTTTGGTCCCATAATTTCTCACACCATTGCAGTATGGTGTTCTGTGGAGAAAGCATGTGGTGTTATATCTAACTGGAACCCTCATTCCCCCATCTTTTACAATTTATTTTATTTTATTTATTTATTTATTTCATAGGGACAGTACATATTAATGAACACAAGTGTAAATATGCCAGATTATAGCCAAAGGCTAATTTCCATCTGTTGTCCCTGCCAGGTTGATGTAATATGTTACATAAAACATGAAATAAAAAGTTCACAAATACAATGGAGCAAAGGAGGACAGAGGAATCACAAATCACAATAACAATAAAGAGAGACAATATGTAGGACAGACACAGTGAGGACAAGGCACAAGGACAATTTACATCCACAAGACTCCATAGAAGATCAAACAAAGGATCCCCGCAATGTGACCCAAACAATGAATGTATTCTGATTGATAAATGCCCAATTAAACAAGCTCAGTGTAGACAGTGGTTTGATAAAAATGTATGTTCCCTTGGTGATATTTTTGGAGATTACAGCCTGCTTCCCTTTGAAGATCTGTGTGTAAATGGTTGTATTTATATAGCACTTTTATCCAAAGCACTTTACATGATACATCACATTCACCCATTCACACGCTGATGGTGGAAGCTGCCATGCGAGACGCTAACCACAACCCACCAGGAGCAATTAGGGGTTCGTTGTCTTGCTCAGGGACACCTCGACATGAGCTTGACGGGCCGAGGACCGAACCAGCAACAAGACGGCCACTCTACCCACTGATCCATGCCGCCCCCTGTGTGTTCAGTTTAATATACAGCGCTCCACTTTCTTTTTCTTTCTACAGTTGAGATCAGCTATGAAGACATATGGTATGCCTTGGCAGGTCCCGCTGAGAAGTCATCCTATGCTTAGACTCATTAATGGTACTAGTGGATTAAAAGGTGTCATTTCTAAGCTGTATGTTCATATTCTAGAAATGATGTATGTTCCTTTGCATTTGGACTCCTGTTGGCAAACTGATGTCCCTAACCTTCCACCTAATTTTGATTGGGAAGCAGTATGGGATTCTGTATTGCGCGCATCCAAGAACCCCGATCACCAACAGATCCATCTGAACTTTATTCATAGGACCTACATGACACCTCGTAGGCTTTACAATATGAAGCTCAAAGCGGACCCAAACTGTTCTCTCTGTCATACTGACTCAATAGGTACCTATTTTCACATGGTGTGGGAGTGCCCAGGCATGGCATATTTTTGGGAAGTGGTGAAAAACAGTCTGTCTAATCTTTTGTCTTGTGATATTCCCTTTTTACCTCTGGTTTTGATCCTTGATGATTTGTCCCAACTGAAACTTCGCAAAATGCAAGAAAGGGTCTTTTTGGCTGGCTTGACTGCTGCAAAGAAGATGATTGCCACAAGATGGAAACCCCCACACTCTCTGTCTCACCGTCAGTGGGTACTAACTTTTATCGATGTGGCCTATTTGGAGTTATCCACGGCGTGGATGCACAATGCGAATGAAGAGACTGCGGAGCTCTGGAACAGAAGAGTGACTGATCTTAAAGCCCTTTTGGTATGATTTGTGTGTGTGCTGGCTGATCTCTTATGATTATTACTAATTATGTGCAGATGCATATTTTTTGTTATAGCTGTCCTGGACCTGGTTTTGTTTTGTTCTGTTTGTTTGTTCTGTTTGTCTTTTGTTGCTTCATAAAAGACAAACATTTGATCACAAAAAAAACATGGTGGCAGCGGCAGAGAACTTCGCCTGATTTTTCAACGCTTCATCAGAGAGAGAGATGGTGACTAACGCTAATGCTAACTAGCGTGACCTGACCTGTGAAACATGGAAACTCGAGGATATTGTTAGCAAGTTTGACAATCATTGTAACCCCAGCATTAATGAGACTGTGGAATGTTACCGGCTCTTTACAAGAATCCAAGGTGCCAGTGAAACTATTGACAGTTATGTCACAGAATTGAAACTGCTGGCCAAAACGTGCAACTTCGGGATGTTGTGAGAGTCTCTTATTTGCGATCGCATTTTGTGTGGGAGTAACAATACCAGCATGAGAGAAAGACTGCTTTGTAAGAAAAACATGCCGCTGGACTCGTGTACAGCTGTGCAGAGCCGCAGAGCTGTCGCGGGAGAATATCAAAACCATCTCAGGACCGATGGTAATGGAGGTGCATGCACTTCAGGGAGCAGCGCTCCAGAGACAAACTAGCAACATAGTGAACTGCAAATTCTGCGGGAAGACACACACACAAAAAAAAAAAAACAGAAATGCCCAGCATATGGTAAAAAGTGCAAAAAATGTGTCAGAGAGAACCATTTTACAGCAAAATGTAGAACTAACCAGAAGCAAAGAAAAGAGACACAAGTGCATAATGTTACACAATGTGAGAGTGATGAGTATGAGGATATTCTTTGTGTTACAGAGGTTCTGACAGAGAAAGTAAATGTAATGGACAGTGACAAAGAGAATGGCACACAGCTCTTTACTGGTATGCTCCTGGGGGAAAATATTGTAAAATTCCAAATTGACTGTTGTGCCACATGCAATATCATTCCAATCAATCTGCTTAACCCTGACACAAAACTTGAAAGCACTAAGACAGTACTGCTAGTGTACAACAAAAGTAGACTGAAACCTTTTGGGAAATGCAAAGTCAAACTAAGGAACCCCAGAAACCACAAACTGTACCAGTTAGAGTTCCAGGTAGTGGACAAAGACTGTAAAGTACCACTGCTAGGTAGGAAAACCAGTGAGGCCATTAAACAGATAAAGGTCCACAATGAGAATATTATAGCAATAGACGGCATTGTCACCTCAGAGAACCCCACGAGTGGACAGTGGATAATGGAACAGATGAAACAGAATATTCTGATGTATTCAGTGGCGATGGCTGTCTTGATGGTGAATACAAAATGGAGGTAGACAAAACTGTGAAACCTGTACACTGCCAAAAAGACATGTTCCAGTGGTCATGATGAAGCCACTGAAGGAGGAATTACAGGACCTGCAGCGCAGAGGCATCATCACACCTGTAGAATGGATCAATGGAATGGCTGTAGTACAAAAACAGAATAGTAAGCCAAGGGTATGCATTGATCCTAAACCTTTGAACAAAGCTCTAAAATGGAGCCACTTCCCACTACTACTGAAGATGTACTTCCAGACCTTTCAAAAGCTAAAGTGTTCACAGTGTGTGATGTCAAAAGTGGATTCTGGTATGTCAAGCTGGAGGAAGAGTCCAGTTACCTGAAAAGCTTTTACCACCCCATTTGTTCGCTATCAATGGCTAAGAATGCCAATGGGAATAAGTCCTGCTCCTGAAATTTTCCAGCAAAAGCTCACACAAGCATTGGATGGTCTTCCTGGTCTGTATATTTTTGCAGATGATGTGCTGTTAACGGGACAAGGTGAGACACAAGAGGATGCTGTGCGTGATCATGACGAAAAACTCACTGTTTGCAGACAAAAGAACATTAAACTGAATGCATACAAACTGAAGCTGAGACAAAAGGAAGTAGCATACATTGGTCACCTCCTGACTGCAGATGGACTGAAAATAGACCCAGAAAAGGTGCATGCAATTGCACAGATGCCTGAAACAACTGATATGAAAGCAGTTCAGCGACTTTTGGGTATGGTGAACTATCTAGCCAAATTTTGTCCGCATCTCACAGATCGGTGCCATGTACAAAGACAACTGACACCTGACACATCAGGACTGAGTGGAACTGGACAGCACAACATCGGGAAGCATTTGACAAACTGAAAGAAGTTATCGCAAATGCTCCTGTGCTGAAATATTATAACAGATGACACCTCAGACACAGGTTTAGGTGCAGCACTCACGCAGAGCGGTAAGCCAGTCACATTTGCAAGCAGAGCACTCACACAAACAGAGAAAGGCTATGCTCAAATAAAAAAAGAGTTTTTAGCTATGGTATTCAGCATGGAGAAGTTCCACCAGTACACATATGGCCGCAAAGTTACTGCGCAAAGCGACCACAAGCCATTAGAAACCATAGTGAAGAAATCGCTATTGAGCACACCCAAACGACTGCAGAGAATGA
This sequence comes from Acanthochromis polyacanthus, assembly GCF_021347895.1. Classification (NCBI taxonomy): domain Eukaryota; kingdom Metazoa; phylum Chordata; class Actinopteri; family Pomacentridae; genus Acanthochromis; species Acanthochromis polyacanthus. The sequence continues at coordinate 39,896,127 of NC_067115.1, read as the reverse complement.
TGCTGCGCGTTCAGAAATATGACCTGGATGTTGTATATGTACCAGCGAAAGACATGTTGCTAGCGGACACCTTGAGCAGAGCCTATCTGCCAGAGTGTTCATCTTTCGGCTCAGTGGAAGCTGAGAAAGAGACTGTTACTATGGTACAACACTTACCTATTTCGGAAGACAGACTCGGTGCCATCTGTTCAGCAACAAAGGAGGATAAAGCACTACAGATTCTCATCAAAAGAATGTGGCAAGGCTGGCCAAAGGACAACAAAGAGACACCATTTCAAATCATGCCGTATTTCTCATTCTAGGATGAGTTGACCTATCAAGATGGAATCGTGTTCAGAGGTGAACGCGCTGCCATTCCTGATGCACTAAGAATGAAGATAACTCAGCGTTTACATGCTTCACACTTAGATGTAGAAGAATGCTAACCAAGGCTAATGCAAGCTTCAGAAATGTTTGTTTAGACCAGTGTTTCTCAACTGGTGGGTTGTGACCCAAAAGTGGGTCGCAGACCAATTTTCAGTGGGTCACGGGGCTTTGCCTGGGGAAAAAATGCGAAGAAAAAAAATTGAGTGTGATTCATACTCCTGAACAGTGGATGGTGATAATGCTCTATAATGCAAGTTGACACCCGCCATTTCACAGCATAGAAAAAGTGCTGCGAAGTATATTTACATACGTTGAGCATGGCGAAATGCAGATACAACGAAGAATATATGTGATATGGTTTTTCTTATCTTGAAGACAAAGGAAGACAAAAACCTCAGTGTGTTTTGTGCAGCGAGGTGCTGGCACATGAAAGCATGAAGCCTTCAAAACTGAAGCGGCATTTGGAAACAAAACACCACTCTCTCAAAGATAAACCTGTTGAGTACTTCAGAAGACGACTTCAAGACCTGAGGATATCACAAAAGTGTCTTACTTGTTCGTGCTCGAAGCAAGAACAGGCATTGCGTGCATCTTACCAGGTGGCACATCGTATTGCGAAGTTAAAAAAGCCCCACACCACTGCAGAGGACCTCATCCTACCTGCAGCTATGGATATGGTCAGAGAGGTTTTGGATCAATCGCAGCTGATAAACTTAAAACTGTATAGTTTTCTGTCAAATGACACAATAAGTAGTCGAATTGAAGACATGTCGGAGGACATCAAACAAACAGACCACAGCTCGCATTAAGGCAAGTGGTCATTTTGCTTTACAAATGGATGAATCTACTGACATAACAAACATCACAAGTTTTACTTGTTTATGTCAGACGTGTGGGACGGGGACTAACATGAACAATTTCTCTGCGTAAGAGAGCTCCTTACTGCTACGACGACAGAAGACATTTTTGGCTCCGTGGACTTGTATTTGAGTTCAGTGGGCCTAAACTGGGACATGCGTCTGTTAAAAATGATTGTTACTGAAATGTTCTTATTGTTATGTCAGCCTTCTGAATAATACTTGAATAAGTGACTGGATAGTTTTAAAAGGAAATTGTTATATATTCAGTGAGTGGTTATTCAGCTAAAACTGGATATTTTGAGTTCTTTTTGAAACTACTGCTCAGTGGTTCGACCTGTCCTGGGTGTCCCCTGCCTTCGCCCAAGTCAGCTGGGATTAGGCTCCAGCCCCCCTGCGACGCTAGTGAGAATAAAGCGGTGTATAGCGAATGGATGGATGCTCAGTGGTTGCACTTTTTTATTTCATGTTTGTGCATAAAAGCACTGTTTAGTCTTAAAAATGGCTGTTACTGAAATGTTCTGATATTTGTCACCTGATAATTAATGCTTGAATAAGTGACTGGATAGTTTTAATAGGAAATTTTTATATATTCAGTAAGTGGGTACTCAGCCAAAGCTACAAATTTGAGTTCTTTTTGAAACTGCTGCTCAGTGCTTGCACTTTTTTATTTCATGTTTGTGCATGTTAAGTCTGTGAAAATAAAGCTGATGTTACTGAAGTGAAGCATTTTGGATTTAATTAAAATGCAGCTAATTGAGCATTAAAGGGAATATTTCCCTCTCTATTATCACCACTTGAAGTCATTTTGGTTGTGCTAGTCGTTTTGGTTCATCAATAAATTTGTTTTATTTTGTGTTGGCATTCTGTGATATTCTATTCTATCCCTGGTTCAAACTGCACGATCATTTCATCCAATAAATTTGAGAAGTTGAAAATTTTCCTCAATTTGTGTCAGGGCTTGTCATGAATTGTGATGATGGGTCCTGGAGTCAGACCAGTTGAGAACCACTGGTTTAGACCATGAAAAGAAAACATTATACCTGAGTACAGTCCTTGACAATATGTTTCATAAGTAAGATCTTGACACTCTCAGTTAGAGGAAATTTCATGTTTTATTATTTACAATATGAGTTTACGACCTGTTCTGAAATATGAAGAATAAAGATTCAAAAAAGAAAGGATGTTACAATAGGAACTATGGTTTAGTTGGAGTTGCCACAGGGACAGGCAGAAGAATGACACACATGTTTTGGCAGGTGTACCATAGACATATATACATAGACGCCTCATTGACTGCGGCTGCCCACTCGAGCGACGTGCCGGCAGGGCGGCCATCTTGGATCGGGGCCACTCGCTCCTAAAATGCATTATTTCCATAGAGGAAAGATGTGCTTATACAATTAAAGTTGTCATAAATCACTCAATTCTCAAGCAATTTTGACAGGGTTTGCTTGTAACAAACGCCAGACATGCTTGACAGATAGACAGACAGATATAAGTAGAAAAAAAATAAAATAAAATAAACAAAAAAACAAATAGAAAATGTTCAGATGTGCTCAGGTTTTTATTGACTTTACATTTACAGCTTTACATTGCATAATTACAATTATTATTTTTGTATTATTGTACTACTACGGTATTACTGTTATTGCTATTCATATAATTATCATTATAGTCCTATAATATTGTATGATTATTGTTTATTATTTTTATATTACAGTTACTGGTATTATTATGATTATTATTATTACTATTACTTCTATTATTATTATTATTATTACTCTTACTATTATTACTGCTATTATTATTACTACTACTACTACTACTAGCTACTATTATCATTATTATTATTGTTATTATTATTATTACTACTATTACTATTATATCAATTATTATTATTACTATTATTACTGCTATTATTACTATTATTTTATCATTATTATTATTATTACTGTTATTATTGCTACTACTATTACTATTATGTCACGTGTAATCACGTTCTTTGGGAAAGCTTAAGCATGTGAGAAAAGTAGCCAGAGGTAAAGAATTGTCTACAACAAAAGTAATTCCATCATAAATCAGGGCTATTATTAGATCTATCAGATCCTGTATTCTAACCCACCAATTACTGCAGTAAGTCTGTTTTTTTTCTTTGTAACAGGCTGTTGCTAGAAACACGAGATTCTTAACATCGAATTTTAAACAAAAAATTGTCTCAGATTAGTTATTTCACCGGTAAGCAGCTGTGTAATACACAGGATGATGTAGAGAGCTGGTTAGATCATGGGTAGAAGCCACACACGGAGCTGATGGGGTTCTATCCGTCCTGTCAGCATTTATTTCACTCTAGCTATGACAACCTGCTAACAATATATTATTCCTTACATACATCTTACATGTGAAAAGTAATCCCACGAGCTCTTGTTTCCTTACAGCGCTCATTAGAGCATCCATAGGCTGAACAGAAGTCCGGCATCTTTCACGAAGCTCCTCTGCTGTTTAAATAACTATGCTGGAGTCAGAGGGCGATAGTGTGTAGCTTAAGTGTTGAGCGGCAAAACCAGCATTGTAAAAAATATTCGAGCACCTTGAATAGTAGCTACACGTGTGACGTTTCTAAAAAATCAAACAGTTTGGCAATCAGTTCAAAATTCAGCCAATAATTCCACTTTGAGATTCAGCAGTACCTCTTGCCTCCGTAGATGTCTATGCACCGCTGCCTCTGCTGGCACCGTTCCAAGATGGCGGCACTGTAGGCATGCCTCTCGACAGCCTATGAGGCGTCTACGTATATATGTCTATGAGGTGTACACGAAGCGAGCTACCGATGAATGACCATGCAGAGAGCGGTGTACGGCAGTGTGTTCAATAAATGAGTTACCCTGTTGGGTCTCAAAGAATAAATTCTGTGTCCGTGTTTGCTGAAGAGAACAGAATTTAACATGGGTAACCCGCAGAACTGTTGCAGTTTCCCTGGTCATAGCCGGCAGTCATCATTAGAAAATCGCCCTTTGTCTTATCAACAACTCTAATCCCCCTGGTGCTGGGTTACCTGTGGCTGAAGAAACATAATCCTCTCACTGAGTGGAGAAAGGAAGAGGTGGTGGCTTGTCGTGCTCAGTGCCACGAACTGTGTCTTCACTCTATTTTGAGCCATCCAGCAGCAGCTCCCTCCAAACAAACCACACTCATCAAATTAGATTTTGTTCCCCTTGAGTATCATGACCTGGCCAAAGTTTTCAGTAAAGAGGATGCCCTCTCCCTACCCCCACATCATCCTTACGATTGTGCCATCGATCTCATCCCGGGTTCGATCCTCCCTTCCAGTCGGTTCTACAATTTGTACAAACTCGAATGGGATGCAATGGAGCCCTACATCAGACACCTTTTGGCTGCTGCGATTATCTGTTCTTCTTCTTCCCTTGTTGGAGCAGGGTTCTTCTTTGTTGACAAGAAGGATACTCCACTGTGCCCCTGTATCGACTTCAGGGGTATGAATAAAATCACCATCAAGAACACCTATCCATTACCACTCATTAATTCTGCTTTCACCTCACTCCATGGGGCATCCATCTTTACCAAGCTTGATTTATGCAATGCTAATCGCCTTATCAGAACCAGAGAACGGGACAAATGGAAAACTGTTTTCAATACCCCACGAGGTGATTTCAAGTATCTAGTCATGCCTTTTGGGCTCACCAACACTCCTGCCGTGTTTCAGAACTTAACAATGTTCTAAGAAACATGATCAACTGGTTTGTCTTTGTCTATCTAGATCAGGGGTCACTAACTGGTAGACCACGGTCCGAATCTGAACCCAGACGCCATCTGAAATGGACCGTGACCTGTAATCAGTAAATTGCAACGAGATTTTAAAGTTGACGGGTCACATCAATTTTACAGTCGCAGCTTTTCCAGTGTTTACAACACTGGCTGTCAGCTCAGGAAACACACTAAAGGGCAAAAAAGAAAAATAAATAAAGCGACACCAAGAGGAAGAGCTTTTTCAGCTATGAACATAATCAAAACTAAATATTGTTCCAGACTAATCAATAAGCTCCAAATCTATTTGAGAATGACCCTGACACCATTCAGGCCATGATTTAACATACTGGCAGGGCAAACTACAGCTCAGTTCTCCAAGTAAGCAGCAGGGGATATAAGGGGAGTGATATAAGACAGGGGAAAAAAATGTAAAAGTCTTCAATTGTTTACATTTTTGGAGACCTAGGGATTGATTAATATGTATTGAAGTTGGTTCAGGTCGTTCAGTCTGTTTTCAAGTTTTGCACTTTATTAAAAATTTACAGTTATACCAAAATTTACTCATAAATATTGTCCAAATGTTTTTGAATCATGCTGAATTTATTTGGTTTGATGGTCAGTTATTGTTTATACGCAGACACTACGCAGACACCAATAAAACTAGAAGGTTACATCAACATATATCATACTAATTTATGCTGGACATTATGATGTTCTGGACCTTTGCTTTAATACATTTTCTCTGATTTGACCTCTTTGAATTTTAGTTGAATACCTCTGATCTTGATGATATTCTGATCTACTCCTCAACCCCTGAAGAACACACCCACCATGTCCGTCTGGTACTTGAGAGGCTCCTCAAGAACCAGTTGTATGTAAAATCTGAAAAATGTTAATTCTACGCTACCACCGACAGTTTCCTCGGATACATCTTCTCGCCTGGTGAGATCAAGATGGACCCACAAAAATGAGCTGCAGTCAAAAACTGACCTCAGCCAGATAACCTCGAACAGCTCCAAAGGTTTTAGGGATTTGCCGGTTTTTACTGTTGTTTCATCACCGACTATAGTAAGGTTGCTGCCCCCCTAACCGCCCTTACCTCTACTGCCAAGCCTTTTCTATAGACTCCTGAAGCCGAAAAGGCCTTCCAGGACCTGAAACTTTGTGTTGTCTCAGCACCCATATTAGTTCAGCCTGACCCAGCCCTTCAATTCATCGTCAAAGTCAATGTCTAGATACTGGAGTTGAAGCGGCCCTATCCCAATGCTCGCCCTCTGACTAGAAATTGCATCCCTGTGCCTTTCTTTTTCTCGTCATCTTTCCCCTGCAGCAAGAAACTCTGACGCAGCAAACTGGGAGTTACTGGCACACCCATTCATTGTGTGAACTGACCATCAAAATTTGGAATACATCCATTCTGCGAAGGGGTTGAACACCTGTCAAGCCTAGTGGACGTTGTTCTTGAGATGTTTTAACTTCTCAATTACCTATAGATCTTGTTCATGAAATGTTAAGCCAGACACCCTCTCCGTCAGTTTTCGGTCCAAGAATCTGTCAGCGAACCCAAACCCATTCTCCCCAAGACTTGGGTCCTGGTCTCATTAACACGGGAAGTAGAATCAGTTGTTCACAGTATCCTGGACCGCCACCCAGAACCAGGTCCTCCAAACAGCCTGTTTGTGCATGAGTCTGTCCGCTGACAGGTACTGCAGTGGGGCCATCCATCCTGAGTGTCTTGCCACCCAGGGGCTGCTTGTACTCTGGAGGTCATCCATCAGCAGCTTGCGCAATCTGTGCCAGGAATAGGACTCCCCACCAACCCACTTTCGGCCTACTGCAGCCCCTTTTTGTTCCCCGTCATCCCTGGTCTCACATAGCTCTGGACTTTGTTACTGGGCTACCTCCATCTCAGCGTAACACCACAGTCCTAACCATTATTGACTGTTTTTCCAAAGCTGCCCATTTTATAGCCCTGCCCAGTAGCTGAGATCATGATGGAACAAGTGTTTCACATGCATGGAATTTCTACAGACAATTCACTACAGAGGCATTGAGAACATTCTGTGCTGCTCTAGTGGCAACTGTCAGTTCAACCTCTGGATTCCATCCTTAGTGTAATGGGCAGATGGAATGAGCTATCCAGCCCATGGAGACCTTTCTGCACTGCATCACCAGCGAAAACCCTGTGACCTGGAGCAGCCTCTTGTCTTGGATGGAGTATGCACATAACTCTCTGTCAAATGCTTCATCTGGATTTTGAATCTGGACTTTGGCTGTGAATCTATTTGTCCGGTGCAACATTACTCAAAAATAGACCAATGGGTTTGGATGACATTTTCAGGGAAGGTCAGAAATGACACAAGGACCAAGTGAGTCGATTTTGGAAATGATGCAGCTCATTGTCTGGATCCATATATTTGTTAAGGATTTCATATTGCAAGATATAGCGTCCGGCAAGGTGTCATTGTAACCATGACAAGTAAATGCTGAGTTAGTTCCCTGCTGACGATCATGTGATCCCACTACAAATTTACCATTGCCAACATATCAGAAATGATACAAGGAACAATTGAGTGATTAAATTGTGGGGGTGCCATATGCAGCTGCCTGCGCACAAAGAAGGAAGTGAGGTCCTTCTTGGGCTTGGCCAGCTGGTACAGGCGGTTTGTCCCTCAGTTTGCCACCATCGCCACTTCTAAGACAAACCTGACAGCAAAGGACCAGAGGAACCCTGTCACCTGGAATGAGGACTGCGAGACCACCTTCCAAACCCTCAAGGCCTGCCTCTGCTTTTCCCCGGTGCTGAGGAGTCCTGACTTCAGCCAGCGGTTCCTGGTCAAGACAGATGCCTCTGCGGTGGGACTGGGGGCAGTGCTGGCTATTCTTCCTGAGGAAGAATAACCAGTCCTTTACCTGAGCCGTAAGCTGCTGCCCCGGAAGACCAGGTACTCCACTGTAGAGAAGGAAGGCCTGGCCATAAAATGGGCTCTGGAGAGCTTGAGGTACTACCTGCTGGGGAGGGAGTTCGACCTGGAGACCGACCATCGTGCCCTGACCTGGTTGAACTCCATGAAGGACAACCACAGCCGTCTCACCCGCTGGTACCTCACTCTCCAGCCATTCCAGTTCCGGATCCGACATCGAGCAGGCAAGCACAATGTTGTGGCAGATTACCTTTCGAAGTTGCCGCACATCGCCAAGGAGGGGGATAACGTGATGGAGCGTTGGTGAACACCCCATCATATGCGGCGCGTGTCTCTCTCTCGCTCCGTGCCAGTGCCAGAGAGTGCACCGCCATTCCCTGTGCCTGCAAGCTACGGTTGGTCTAAATCACGCATCATCATTTCAACGCACTGTTCACCACTCCTGGACTTTTGTGCTGGCCGTGGTCAGTGTCTGAGGGTGCACACTCGGCGCCAATGCGCCACACACACACACACACACACATACACGCTCACCTGCTGTTGCTGTCCAGTTCACTCCTCCACAGACCAAACCGAGCTGCTTTCACGGCACACCTTAAAAGTGCTATGTGGCACGCTGTTTAATATCACGTGACATGGAACCCTCCATTATTGGAGAAGGGACTATTAAATATGTGTTTGGCAGGTTGTAAATCCTGTTTAGGGAAGCCAGTAATATATATATATTTATTTATTTTTATTACTGCAATGGATTGTTTTGAAATAATTTGAAATCTTTTGTATGATGTATTCTTTTTTCTCTTGAACCCTCTGTTGGCAAGTTGGTGGTTGCCCAGGGGAGGGGCTAGGGGTATAAAAGCGGAGCTCTGGTTCATTGTGGGTGTTCTTTAGTAATCACCTACAGTTGACATGTTGCTCATTTTGCCAGAATGTCAAAAATATCAGGGGGGTTGAATAATTTTGCATGCAGCTGTATATTCTGGCACAGACACATGGTCACTATAAACTGGTAACAAATGAAAAAAGCAGTTATCAGTGTTTCCTCTACATTCATTTAGGAGTGGCATGCCACCATTCCTAAATGCTAGCTGCAGCTCCTTCAAATTTCTTTCTTTTTTGTTTTTATTATCACAAATACAACACCTCCGCAAGCCTCCACCTTGGGTCGGGTACTTGCGAGAACCAAGGTAAACTAGAGATAACCATCTTGCTCAGTATCAACTCTTTGGGGTAAATACAATGTTCTTAGTCGCAAGAGCGTGGACTTGAAAGTGACATCACGTCAAGCACCCAGGCACCAGGTCAGAGAGTCAGAGGAGTGTCGTCTTGGAAAATAGGGCAGCGACTTACCAGAGAAAAGATAGAACTATTAGCTTAAGATAACTCATAGTAGATTTTACATTTTAAATAGACATTCGCAAAATATTGATATTGACAGCTAAGGCAACGTAACATATCAGTAGCTTAAGTTAATTGGGCAAGGTGCCAACTCAGTGTTGCTAATGTGAATAAATTAACTGATAGCATTAAGCTAATATCTATGCCATGATGGAATTGCTGGCAGCATTTTCAGATGAGCTTGTTCAAATATTTCTGTAAGAAGAGAAAGACACTTGATGAAGATGACACTAGTCAGATATCATTAGCCTTTTATTGACTCATGAATAATGATGGTTAGGTTAAAAAGATTGTATTCACACTTGTAATCAGATATGATTTGACAGTAAACTATCTAACGTTAATGTTTTATGTAATCAGTCAAAGACAAGTAACATTAGACAGAGAGGAGCAGTGGAACAAAGTGAAGGACAGCAGAGTACAGTAGGGGGAGAGCCAAATGAAAGTGCAGGAAAGCAAAGTGATGGCACAGGAGAGAGAGAGAGTAGAGGAGAAAAACCTTAAGGGAAGCACAGGCTATCAGGCTGGGACTCTAAATGGGTTGAAAAATAGCCGGTTCCACTCATTGCTCTACCACACTGATGATGGTGAGTGTCAAACCTTTCTTTCCTTACTTATTTTTTTTTCTACAATATACATGTAAATATTTCTGTTAAATAAATAAAAAATTAAATAATTTATACATTCAGTGTATTTCCATTGTAAGAGCAATGATCAATAATGCCATTTGACTCTGTTCCTATAGGACAAGAGAGCCCTAGAGTGCTTCAATAAAAAAAAACCCAGAAAAATTTGTTGCTTTAAGCCTTGGTGCAAACTTTGTCACTGATTCTACAGCCCCATCAAGAAATTATTTATTGTTTTTATTTATTTAATTTTATCGTTTTATTTAATTCATTTTTAAAAATATTTACATTCAGTCTTTAAGACATTTTCAACTGGCCATTCAATAAATAGGTTGTAAAAGTTAAATCTGCAGTCAAGTGTCATTTGTTTATGCCGGCACGACTCCCCGAAGAGCCTGCTTGATCATAACAGTCTTTTTTGTGCAATAGAAGTCAATTTGTTTTTATATTTTTTGTACTTGTCCCCCTTATCCTTTGTTCTGTGTGTGACAAATTCCCTATAGAGCCTATTCTTCTTTTTACAAGCTTTTTTCAACCCTTCTGTGATCCATGTTTTTCATGTCTTTTTACAATTTGATCTATATTCGTTCAATGGACAATGGCGGTCATAAAAAAAAACAAAAATGTATCTAGAAAAGCATTATATGATTGATTGGTATTGTTCACATAAACTTCCTGCCAATCATGATTTATAAGATCTGTCTTGAGTGCCATGATTGCCTCTGGTGTTTTTGTTCTAATTAAGTTACTAGTTTGTGTATTTGTTCCTAATTTTAAATTTTAATTAATTTCTAACACAGCAAAGACAGGCAAATGATCGCTTTCATCAGTCAGTAATAATCCACTAACTATTCTCACATCGATTACATTAGTAAAAATATTCATCATCTTTGGTTATTCTGCTCAGTTTTATAATTAACGGATGGAAACTTAAACTAAACATAGTATTAACAAACTCTGCGGTTTTTATATGATCATTAGATTTTAACAAATCAATGTTTAAGTCACCACAAACCAAAATAGTTTATCATCATGATTTTCATATAATTCATAAATCTTCTTTTTAAATTGATCAATACATGCAACTAATTAATATGTTTTTGGATCTATCAACCTCCATTTCAATGGTTATACATTCCATGAAATTATCAATAGTCATGGTCATATCCCCAATAACTTTACATTTGAAAGCAGACATCACAAACAGGGCAACGCCCCCTCCCCTTTTATTGCCCCTGTTTTGCCAAAACATTTCATACCCCTCTAATCCATCCTGTAGATCTTTTCCATCACTCAACCATGTCTCTGAAATTGCTACTATAGTAAACTTGTGTTGTAGCATCTTTAATTTTGGAGAAATTACTGTAGAGACTCCTACTATTAAAATGAATCACTGAAAACGCCTCCATCTTCATACTGGAATTAAACCTATCTTCTGAATAATATTCACACTTCATATCAATGTTCTGGTAGAAGTGGATCTCTGGATCATAGTCGTTTTCTAACTCATAAGGTCTGTGATCTTTAAAGTCAAAACACTTAGAATACAAACCCAATTCCAATGAAGTTGGGACGTTGTGTTAAACATAAATAAAAAACAGAATACAATGATTTACAAATGATGTTCAACCTATATTTCATTGCATATACTACAAAGACAAGAAATTTAATGTTCAAACTGATAAACTTTATTGTTTTCAGCAAATAATCATTAATGTAGAATTTTATGCCTGCAACATGTTCCAAAAAAGCTGGGACAGGTGGCAAAAAACACTGAGAAAGTTGAGGAATGCTCATCAAACACCTGTTTGGGACATCCCACAGGTGAACAGGCTAATTGGGAACTGGTAGGTGCCATGATTGGGTATAAAAGGAGCTTCCCTGAATTGCTTAGTCATTCACAAGCAAAGATGGGCCGAGGTTCACCTCTTTGTGAACAAGTGCGTGAGAAAATAGTCAAACAGTTTAAGGACAATGTTCCTCAACGTACAATTGCAAGGAATTTAGGGATTTCATCATCTACAGTCCATAATATTATCAAAAGGTTCAGAGAATCTGGAGAAATCACTGCATGTAAGCGGCAAGGCCGAAAACCAACACTGAATGCCCGTGACCTTCGATCCCTCAGGCAGCACTGCATCAAAAACCGACATCAATGTGTAGGACATCACCACATGGGCTCAGGAACACTTCAGAAAACCACTGTCAGTAAAAACAGTTTGGCGCTACATCTGTAAGTGCAACTTAAAACTCTACTATGCAAAGCAAAAGCCATAAAAGCCCAGAAATGCTGCTGGCTTCTCTGGGCCCGAGCTCATCTACGATGGACTGATGCAAAGTGGAAAAATGTTCTGTGGTCTGACGAGTCCATGTTTCAAATTGTTTTTGGAAGTTGTGGACGTCGTGTCCTCCGGGCCAAAGAGGAAAAGAACCATCCGGACTATTATGGACGCAAAATTCAAAAGCCAGCATCTGTGATGGTATAGGGCTGTCTTAGTGCCAATGGCATGGGTAACTTACACATCTGTGAAGGCACCATTAATGCTGAAAGGTACACACAGGTTTTGGAGAAACATATGCTGCAATCCAAGCAACGTCTTTTTCATGGACGCCCCTGCTTATTTCAGCAAGACAATGCCAAACCACATTTTGCACGTGTTACAACAGCTTGGCTTCGTAGTAAAAGAGTGCGGGTACTCGACTGGCCTGTCTGCAGTCCCCCAATGAAAATGATTATGAAGCGTAAAATATGACAATGGAGACCCCTGACTGTTGAACAGCTGAAGCTGCACATCAAGCAAGAATGAGAAAGAATTCCACCTACAAAGGTTCAACGATTAGTATCCTCAGTTCCCAAACATTTATTAAATGTTATTAAAAGCAAAGGTAATGTAACACAGTGGTAAACATGACCCTGTCCCAGCTTTTTGGAACATGTTGCAGCCATAAATTTCTAAGTTAATGATTATTTGCTAAAAACAATAAAGTTTATCAATTTGAACATTAAATATCTCGTCTTTGTAGTGTATTCAAGTAAATATACGTTGAACATAATTTGCAAATCTTTGTATTGTGTTTTTATTTATGTTTAACACAACGTCCCAACTTCATTGGAATTGAGTTTGTATGTACATTCACACATTTGTGTATTTATTGCCCTTAGTTGTAAAAATAGAAACATGTGAATGCAGCACATAAGTAAAGACTTACATGATTTCCTCATAGAACAATGTTGCATTACTGTCTTATTTTTCTGGATCTACACTGCATCTATTAGATAAGCAAGATGACACTTTGGTCAAGATTGGCATATCTCAACAATAAAAAATGTCACGTTTCCTGCAGGATGAATTACAATCACTTTGCAAGGTAGCATAGAAAAGTTCGGGGAACATTTCAACAACTACGTCAGAAAACCATGGTGCCTAATATTGGTTTACAACCAAACACTGGAAAATCATAAGACATCGAACTGTCAATCTCAGTAAGCAAATGTAAACTGTGTCCACAGTAGGCTTGGGCAATAAAATAGTAACAGTATAGACTGGCAATGGACATTTCATTGACAGCAATTTGAAAACAGCTTGGCAGTTTCATTTCAATGCATTAAATGCAAACGAATAAAAGCACATAATGAAAGTCCATCCATCCATTACTTTTACACAACTTAATCATCACTAGGGTCATGGGGGGCTGGAGTCTATCCCAGCCGACAGGTCACCTGATTCCACACAGGAAGATCCCAGGCCCAGACTGGGACGTGGATCAGGGATCTACTAGCTGCAAGGCAATGGTGCTAACCATGGAGCCACTGTGCAGCCCACATAATGAAAATGTAATTGCATGAACAAAGTCCAACAATCCATCTTCACTGACTCATATACATCCAGTCAAAGCCCTCATTAGTGGAATCCCTTCATCATCTGGTGCTCTCCCCATGATGTCTTTACAGCTTTCCAGAGGTGCGCTTATCTGTGGCCATCAGGGACTCTCATGGCATTGGTCCACATCCACAGACCTCCCCTGGCGGAGGCTGCAGCTGGTAAGTCCTGGAATCACAGCCTAAAAATACCCACAACCATGTATTCCCCAACACCTCCACCTACAAGAGACACTCTTCTGATGACTTTTTTATACCAGAGTAGTGGAGAGCACACTGACTAGGAACATCACTCAATGGTACAAAAACAGCACTGACCGCGACTGGACCTCCAAGACATCTACACGACGAGGAGCACTGTGAGGGCAAATGGGAATATAGGGGACCTCTACACCCCAGCAATGAAATATTTGAGTGGCTATGCTCTATCTGGCATCTGCACAATATCAAGGCAACTCAGGAAGGAAGAGGTAAACAATACCTCCAATGTGTGAAAATAATAATAAATAAGAGGATAATGAATCTACTCACAGTTTTACTGAGGTAGCCAGTGGAGATATTTTTGCATTGTTTGTCCTCAGAGTGGCAGCATCCTCCACACCTGTAGACGGACACACAGGGTGGCTTGTAGAAGATATTGGTGGGAGCCCCGAACTCCCTTCCCACGTCGACACACACTTCTTTGGGCATGCACTGAGTCTTTCTCCACTCTGACTCTATACCTGCACACACACACACACACACACACACACACACACACACACACACACACACACACACACACACACACACACACACACACACACACACACACACAGAGTTAGCAACTTGGGTCAGGTCTGAGGTACTTGATGACAAATGGATTCTTCTGTGCAGAAAAATATCAAGAGCATACCCTCTCAGCCCATTCAATTCAGTTTTATTTATATAGCGCCAATTACAATTCAGATTGTCTCAAGAAGCTTCACAGAACCCATATGCCTGAACCCCCAGAGCAAGCATTTAGGCAACAGTGGCAAGAAAAAACTCCCTTTTAACGGGAAGAAACCTTGAGCAGAACCCGGCTCTTTTATATGGGGGAACCCATCTGCTGCTGCCTGGTGGGTTGAGAGGGACAGATAAGGTAGAGGGGGTGGGGGAGGGAGAGGGACGGGAGAAGAGGAGGGTGGGAAACATGGAACTTATAACACACAATTGGATATATACATGATAAGATAGATGATACATACAAAGTACAAGCTAACATGGCCATTGATTTGATCATTAAGCTTACTGTTCTGGTGTAAGGCTCTGGCATGAAATATACTACATATGTAGCTGGTAGTAAAATTCAAACAGTATGTACAGTGGTATGAAAAAGTATCTGAATCTTTTGGAACTTCTCACATTTCTGTATAAAATCACCATCAAATGTAATCTGATCTTTGTCAAAATCACACAGATGAAAAAACAGTGTCTGCTTTAACTAAAACCACCCAAACATTTATAGGTTTTAATATTTTAATGCGGATAGCATGCAAACAATGACAGAAGGGGGAGGAATAAGTAACTGAACCCTCTGCCTAAGGAGACTTAAAGAGCTATTGAAACCAATTTCTACCAAACAATTTAAGTCAGGTGTGTCCCCAATCACTGATGAGTGGCTTAAAGCTGCCCTGCCCACTATAAAACACACACCTGGTAAGACGTGTCTTGATGAGAAGCATTGTCTGATGTGCACCATGGCTCGCTCAAAAGAGCTGTCTGAAGACCTGCGATCAAGAATTGTTGATTTGTTTAAAACTGGGAAAGGATACAAAACCATCTCTAAAAGTCTGGATGTTCATCAATGGACAGTCAGAGAAGTTGTCTACAAATGGAGAGAGTTTGGCACTGTTGCTTCTCTCCCAAGGAGTGACCGTCCACCAAAGATGACGCCAAGAGTTCAGCGCAGAATACTCAGAGAGGTAAATAAGAACCCTAGAGTGTCTGCTAAAGACTTACAGAAATCACTGGCACAGTCCAATATCTCTGTGCACACATCAACCATATGTAAAACAATGGCCAAGAATGGTGTTTATGGGAGGACTCCACGGAGGAAGCCACTGCTGTCTAAAAAAAACATTGTTGCTCGTTTAATGTTCGCAAAAAGGCACTTGGACACTCCACAGAAGTTTTGGCAAAATATGTTGTGGACTGATGAAACCAAAGTTGAATTGTTTGGGAGGAACACACAACAACAACAGCTCACCAACATCAACACCTCATCCCCACCGTGAAGCATGGTGGAGGGTGCATCATGGTTTGGGGCTGTTTTGCTGCCTCAGGGCCTGGACAACTTGCAATCATTAATGGAAAAATGAATTCAAAAGTTTATCAGGATGTTTTGCAGGAAAACCTGAGGCCGTCTGTCAGACAGTTGAAGCTAAAAAGAGGATGGATGCTGCAACAAGACAATGATCCAAAACACAGAAGTAAATCAACTTCAGAATGGTTTCAGAAGAACAAAATACACGTTCTGGAGTGGCCAAGTCAAAGTCCAGACTTAAACCCCATTGAGATGCTGTGGCATGACCTCAAGACAGCGATTCATGCCAGACATCCCAGGAATCTGACTGAACTACAGCAGTTTTGTAAAGAAGAATGGGCCAAGATTAGTCCTGATCGATGTGCCAGACTGATCTGCAGCTACAGGAAGCGTCTGGTTGAAGTTATTGCTGCCAAAGGGGGGGCCACAAAATATTAAATGTGATGGTTCAGTTACTTATTCCTCCCCCTTCTATCATTGTTTGCATGCTATCCTCATTAAAATATTAAAACCTATAAATGTTTGGGTGGTTTTAGTTAAAGCAGACACTGTTTTTTCATCTGTGTGATTTTGACAAAGATCAGATCACATTTGATGGTGATTTTATGGAGAAATGTGAGAAGTTCCAAAAGGTTCAGATACTTTTACATACCACTGTAATGCTGTCCAGAGTAAATATATGCTTTGAAAGTGAGTTTCTAAGATGTTTGGGGCCAAATACATGATTTACTATAACTAGTGTTTTTAAATAGGCTCCAGCACCCCCCGCAACCCTGGTGAGGATAAAGCGGTGTATAGAGAATGGATGGATGGATAGTGTTTTTAAATCCTTAAAAATTGGAAAAACAATGGGACCTGATAACACCAGTTTTCCTGCTGAAAACATTTGCAGAAGAGCTCTCACCAGTTTGGCATCGACTTTTTCAGCTCTCCATAGATACACACTCCATACCAGAGCTTTGGAAAAAGGCTGTCATAATACCAGTCCCAAAAAAAAGCATGTCTCCAGGCAGACAATGATTATCGACCAGTGGCTCTCACCTCTATTGTGAGGGAATCCCTGGAGAGACTCCGAATGAATCTGTTACGCATAAAGGTGGAACCATAGCTTGATCCTTTTCAGTTTGCTTCTTCAAGAAAATGCAGCACTTGTGAAGGCATGGCCACTGTTTTGCTTTTAACTCCATTCAATCACACATTCTCCTCAAAAAAAAACGGTTGAGTTCAAGGCCGACCCATTTCTTATCAGTTAGTATCATTCCTTTCTTTCACATCGTTCACAGCAGGTGAAATTCAACTCTGTCCTATCCAGTACAGTGGTAAATAGCACAGAGGTCAGTTCACCCTTCCTCTTCACTCTGTACACCAATGACTGTGTCAGCACTCAGCCAAATCAGTTCATCATCAAGTTCTCACCCAAATTAGGGTTGTTACACCTAATTTGTTGATTGGTGTAACAACAATAAACTCAGATTAACACGGAAAAATGGTTGAGATGCTGATCGACCCCATAGTCCAGTGTCCATACACAGCAACAAAATTAAACAGGTCACCTCTTTTAAGTACCTTGGTGTGCATTTTGATAGCGACCTCAGCTGGCAAACACAGGTGGCAAGTGTTCATGCCAGAATCCATCAGCGCCTCCATTTCCTCAGACGACTTAGGCTTTTTGGTGTCTGCAGAGAAGTCATGTTGATCTTCTACTGTGCAACCAATGAATCCATATTTAGGTATGGGATCACCTGCTGGTTTGGGGCTCTCACAGTCAAGTGGAAAACACAGATTCATGACCTGGTGAAGATGGGGAGTAAAATCATGGGTGCCTCTGTTCCATTAATACCAGAAGACTTATTTATACAGGCCACCATCAGGCAGGCAAACAGTATTCTTGCTGATCCATTCCATGCTCTGTTAACAGAATACGAGCTGCTGAATTCAGGCAGGAGGTACAGAGTCCCACTGTGCAGGCTCAACCATGTTAAAAACTCTTTTATTCCTGTCTCAGTCAAGCTCACTAATGAGCAACTAGGTACGGAGCCCGATCTCACGGGGATTCGTGAAACTGTCACGTAAGTTTTAGTTTCGGTTTCGTGTGCACCAACACGATTTCGTCATGTTTTTCGTGCCGCTCACCACGAAATGTGCACCAATGTATTTTAAACGGCGGACTTTTCGTGCCACTCAGAACGTATTTCAAAAGAATGTGTATATTATATTTTTAATGTAAAACCGCGGCGAATCCAACGCTATATTTTGCATGACATCGTCCCTAAACATAACCCTAACCATAATCCTAACCATAACCTAACCATAACCTAACCATAAGCCGGTGGTACACTTACCAATTTGCATAGGAATTTCAAGAATGTCCGGCGGCCGGCGGCCGCAAACACGATCACACAAGCAGTATACGCCGATGGACAGCTTAGATCGTCATGAATCCGCCGGTATAAACCACTTTCAGATGTGATTACCACAGCGAAAAACATTTCGTGGTGAGCGGCACGAAAAACATGACGAAATCGTGTTGGTGCGCACGAAACCGAAACTAAAACTTACGTGACAGTTTCACGAATCCCCGTGAGACCGGGTTGAGGTACGGCTACCAAAGGGAGGTAATTGGGGGTGTGCATGTATGTACGGGGGACTGTGTGTATTTTTGTTTTGTTCTTATATTATTTGAACCTATTATATGTCATATATCAACCCGGTCTCACGGGGATTCGTGAAACTGTCACGTAAGTTTTAGTTTCGGTTTCGTGCGCACCAACACGATTTCGTCATGTTTTTTGTGCCGCTCACCACGAAATGTTTTTCGCTGTGGTAATCACATCTGAAAGCGGTTTATACCGGCGGATTCATGACGATCTAAGCTGTCCATCGGCGTATACTGCTTGTGTGATTGCGTTTGCGGCCGCCGGCCGCCGGATATTCTTGAAATTCCTATGCAAATTGGTAAGTGTACCACCGGCTTATGGTTAGGTTATGGTTATGGTTATGGTTAGGGTTATGTTTAGGAACGATGTCATGCAAAATATAGCGTTGGATTCGCCACGGTTTTACATTAAAAATATAATATACACATTCTTTTGAAATACGTTCTGAGTGGCATGAAAAGTCCGCCGTTTAAAATACATTGGTGCGCATTTCGTGGTGAGCGGCACGAAAAACATGACGAAATCGTGTTGGTGCGCACGAAACCGAAACTAAAACTTACGTGACAGTTTCACGAATCCTCGTGAGATCGGGCTGCATATATCCATTACACACGTGGACAAAATTGTTGGTACCCCTCAGTTAAAGAAGGAAAAACCCACAATTCTCACTGAAATCACTTGAAACTCACAAAAGTAACAATAAATAAAAATTTATTGAAAATTAAATAATCAAAATCAGCCATCACTTTTGAATTGTTGATTAACATAATTATTTAAAAAAACAAACTAATGAAATAGGGCTGGACAAAAATGATGGTACCCATAACTTAATATTTTGTTGCACAACCTTTTGAGGCAAGCACTGCAATTAAACGATTTCTGTATTTGTCAATGAGCGTTCTGCAGCTGTCAACAGGTATTTTGGCCCACTCCTCATGAGCAAACAGCTCCAGTTGTCTCAGGTTTGATGGGTGTCTTCTCCAAATGGCATGTTTCAGCTCCTTCCACGTATGTTCAATGGGATTCAGATCTGGCTCATAGAAGGCCACTTTAGAATAGTCCAACGCTTTTCTCTCAGCCATTCTTGGGTGTTTTTGGCTGTGTGTTTTGGATCGTTGTCCTGTTGGAAGACCCATGACCTGCGACTGAGACCAAGCTTTCTGACACTAGGCAGCACATTTCTCTCCAGAATGCCTTGATAGTCTTCAGATTTCATCGTACCTTGCACACTTTCAAGACACCCTGTGCCAGATGCGGGAAAGCAGCCCCAAAACATTACTGAGCCTCCTCCATGTTTCACCGTAGGGACAGTGTTCTTTTCTTCGTATGCTTGGTTTTTGAGTCTATGAACATGGAGTTGATGTGCCTTACCAAAAAGCTCCAGTTTGGTCTCATCTGTCCAAAGGACATTCTCCCAGAAGCTTTGTGGCTTGTCAACATGCATTTTTGCAAATTCCAGTCTGGCTTTTTTATGAGTTTTTTTCAGCAGTGGTGTCCTCCTTGGTCGTCTCCCATGAAGTCCACTTTGGCTCAAACAACGACGAATGGTGCGATCTGACACTGATGTACCTTGGCCTTGGAGTTCACCTTTAATTTCTTTGGAGGTTGCTCTGGGCTCTTTGGATACAATTCGAACGATCCGTCTCTTCAATTTGTCATCAATTTTCCTCTTGCGGCCACGTCCAGGGAGGTTGGCTACTGTCCCGTGGGTCTTGAACTTCTGAATAATATGAGCCACTGTTGTCACAGGAACTTCAAGCTGTTTAGAGATGGTCTTATAGCCTTTACCTTTAAGATGTTTGTCTATAATTTTTTTTCGGATGTCCTGGGACAATTCTCTCCTTCGCTTTCTGTTGTCCATGTTCAGTGTGGTACACACCTTTTCACCAAACAGCAGGGTGACTACTTGTCTCCCTTTAAATAGGCAGACTGACTGATTATGAGTTTGGAAACACCTGTGATGTCCATTAAATGACACACCTGAGTTAATCATGTCACTCTGGTCAAATAGTTTTCAATCTTTTATAGAGGTACCATCATTTTTGTCCAGGCCTGTTTCATTAGTTTGTTTTTTTAAATAATTATGTTAATCAACAATTCAAAAGTAATGGCTGTTTTTGATTATTTAATTTTCAATAAATTTTTATTTATTATTACTTTTGTGAGTTTCAAGTGATTTCAGTGAGAATTGTGGGTTTTTCCTTCTTTAACTGAGGGGTACCAACAATTTTGTCCACGTGTGTATGTATTCTTAATAGTATGTGTTCTGTTTCACTGTGTTGCAGTGCTGCTTGATTTCTTGCCTTGTCTAAGACAAATTTCTCCCACAGGAGACAATAAAGTAAACTTGAAACTTGAAATTTCAGTCCTGTCTGAATTTAGTAGCAGGAAATTAAAGGTCATCCAGGTCTTTTTGTCCTTAAGACAATCTTGCAGTCTGGCTAGCTGATTATTTTCATCAAGTTTCATCGATAAAAACAACTGTCTTCACCATAACAATGGAAATTAACACAGTGCTTCCTAAATAATGTTGCCTAAAGGAAGCATGTATAATGTGAAAAATATCGGTCTAAGACAGAACCCTGAGGAACTCCATGATAAACCTATTATGCTCAGAAAAGTCACACATGGTATACGTCCATAATCACCTGTTGCAATGTATTACGAGCCAGTGGATAAACTGTTTAATAAAAAGCAATGTCAAACCTTCTTAGCAACACACGGTCCTGTCTGCTAAGAGTTACTTCGATTATTGAGTGATCTCTCTGGTATTAATTTAGCAGATTAGTTCATTTTTTGGAATCCTGTTTTGATCTACCCTGTCAATGCAAATCCGTAAAACATTGTATGTAAGTGATTACAATGCTGCAAAATGATTCGATGTAAACATTTACATTTAAATGTCTGACATTAAGAATATTAATTTAAGAGAACTTGATGTGTCATTTCATACACACATCATCTTTTATCAACTTACTGTAAAACATGAGAAATTTTCATTCCCCACACATTCATTTTATTTCAAAATGGGGGCATGAATTATGTAATATAACTACACCTACATTCTCAGTCTGAAGCAAAGAAAAGGTCAGTAAAAACAAAGCAATACTTCCAGTGTTTGAATCTAGAAACACCACATTTTCTCACTTAAAACTGGATTCACAAAGATACTGCATCAACATTGCAGGTTTAATATAAAAAAGTAGGGCTAAGTAAGTTAACATATTATTAGCATGTTAACGCATTAAGTAATTAAGCACAGTTTTATATTATTTTCCAATCCAATCCAACTTTATTTACACACGTGGACAAAATTGTTGGTACCCCTCAGTTAAAGAAGGAAAAACCCACAATTCTCACTGAAATCACTTGAAACTCACAAAAGTAACAATAAATAAAAATTTATTGAAAATTAAATAATCAAAAACAGCCATTACTTTTGAATTGTTGATTAACATAATTATTTAAAAAAACAAACTAATGAAACAGGCCTGGACAAAAATGATGGTACCTCTATAAAAGATTGAAAACTATTTGACCAGAGTGACATGATTAACTCAGGTGTGTCATTTAATTGACATCACAGGTGTTTCCAAACTCATAATCAGTCAGTCTGCCTATTTAAAGGGAGACAAGTAGTCACCCTGCTGTTTGGTGAAAAGGTGTGTACCACACTGAACATGGACAACAGAAAGCGAAGGAGAGAATTGTCCCAGGACATCCGAAAAAAAATTATAGACAAACATCTTAAAGGTAAAGGCTATAAGACCATCTCTAAACAGCTTGAAGTTCCTGTGACAACAGTGGCTCATATTATTCAGAAGTTCAAGACCCACGGGACAGTAGCCAACCTCCCTGGACGTGGCCGCAAGAGGAAAATTGATGACAAATTGAAGAGACGGATCGTTGGAATTGTATCCAAAGAGCCCAGAGCAACCTCCAAAGAAATTAAAGGTGAACTCCAAGGCCAAGGTACATCAGTGTCAGATCGCACCATTCGTCGTTGTTTGAGCCAAAGTGGACTTCATGGGAGACGACCAAGGAGGACACCACTGCTGAAAAAAACTCATAAAAAAGCGAGACTGGAATTTACAAAAATGCATGTTGACAAGCCACAAAGCTTCTGGGAGAATGTCCTTTGGACAGATGAGACCAAACTAGAGCTTTTTGGTAAGGCACATCAACTCTATGTTCATAGACTCAAAAACCAAGCATACGAAGAAAAGAACACTGTCCCTACGGTGAAACATGGAGGAGGCTCAGTAATGTTTTGGGGCTGCTTTGCTGCATCTGGCACAGGGTGTCTTGAAAGTGTGCAAGGTACGATGAAATCTGAAGACTATCAAGGCATTCTGGAGAGAAATGTGCTGCCTAGTGTCAGAAAGCTTGGTCTCAGTCGCAGGTCATGGGTCTTCCAACAGGACAACGATCCAAAACACACAGCCAAAAACACCCAAGAATGGCTGAGAGAAAAGCGTTGGACTATTCTAAAGTGGCCTTCTATGAGCCCAGATCTGAATCCCATTGAACATATGTGGAAGGAGCTGAAACATGCCATTTGGAGAAGACACCCATCAAACCCGAGACAACTGGAGCTGTTTGCTCATGAGGAGTGGGCCAAAATACCTGTTGACAGCTGCAGAACGCTCATTGACAAATACAGAAATCGTTTAATTGCAGTGATTGCCTCAAAAGGTTGTGCAACAAAATATTAAGTTATGGGTACCATCATTTTTGTCCAGCCCTATTTCATTAGTTTGTTTTTTTAAAATAATTATGTTAATCAACAATTCAAAAGTGATGGCTGATTTTGATTATTTAATTTTCAATAAATTTTTATTTATTGTTACTTTTGTGAGTTTCAAGTGATTTCAGTGAGAATTGTGGGTTTTTCCTTCTTTAACTGAGGGGTACCAACAATTTTGTCCACGTGTGTATATAGCACTTTAAACAACCACAGATTGAAGCAAAGTGCTGTACATCCAGAACAGGAAAATAAAATCAAAAATACACAATAGAAGTACTAAAAACCAATACAATCACCATTAGCATTATTGTGCAAGTCTGATGCTCACTGGCTCTGAAGACACATGCAGACAAACCATGGGTCACAGGAGGGCTGGATGTTGATCAGTACTTGGGATGATGGGCGTCATCCCGTCTCAACCGAACAGTGAAGGGAAGCTTTGGCAGACCGGTTGGATGCAGCATGTGGGAGAAATAGAGATAAACTACAACAAGAGAAGCTAACACAGCGAAGTAGTTAGCTATTAGCCTAGCCGCGCTAGACAACCCACGGCAACGAATTTAATTCTCTGCCAGGGAGGGTCTAGTTACCCTCCATAAGGCTCGAGGCTGGATTCTCCTAAAACTGGCCGGACCAATCACCATGAAGTGTAGAGTCAGAAGGCGGGCGTAACGAAGTGACGACAGAGGCGTGACGATTCTGACAGAAACAACCGGCGCACAATAAACAGTTATCTTTCGACTCGGCTTTGGCCACAGCCCTTAAAGATTTGAAGCTAAAATTCAACTTGAAAGATAAACAAAGGACGGCACTTAAGTGTTTCATTGAGAAGAAAGATGTATTTGGACTTATGCCGACGGGATATGGCAAATCCTTAATATACCAGTTGGCTCCGCGGCTCCGCTGGTTGGGCAGCTAATGGGACTTAGCCACAATCCGCCGGTGCTCTCGGAACTACGTCAGCCTATTCGTTGCGTTGATTGGTTGTATACCTACCCAATTGCTGCAGAGGGATTTGATAGACAACCTTTAAGCCCGCCTCCCTCCCTGTCGAGCTTCCCTAGACCCTTGTGCCGTCAGAAACATGGGTGTAGCATGGCTAGGCTAGTTAGCTATAGACTGCATTCCAATTAGTTCTGTGGAAGATGTTGGTCTGAGGAACGTTCTTAGGATTGCAAGGAATGACAGCACATATGAACATCAATCTGCATCACTGAAAGGTTTTGTGCGTGTGTGTGATGACATAAACCGGGACTATAGTCTCTTATGCATCGATCCTGAGTTTGAGTCCGTCCCCCAGCCATTTGCTCTTCTCCACAAGTTTCCTGTCATTCTCCACTGTCCTATTTATTAAAGTCTAAAAAGGCCAAAAAAAAGAAGTACAAACATCAACGTCACAGACTAAAAAGTCTTCACCCCAGTCAGTCCCAGCTGTGTACTTTTGTTGTGTTTGACCACTTCATCTCACTCTAACAGGGACAGCTGCTACTAAAGATAGACTGTTTATACTGGTCACTGAAATAAGAAAAAGGTTTCTGCTGGTATCTGTTCAGAGAAAAAATAACAGATTTATAAATGTTAACTTGCTGTTGCTGGGAAGGTTCCTGTTATGATGTTATAATAGTGGCTCTAGAATCTGAGGGTAACTTGCTTTTCTATAACAAACCAGATAAAACATTAATGCCCTTGCAGTGGCAAATAGCTTTGGTTTTATTTTATTTTATTACATTACTTGATATTTACAAGAAATGTTTTAACTGCTACTGTGTAAAGGGAATACTACTTTTTATTTGTTTAAAGTGTTTGCAAATCAAATGTGATAGCATTTTTGTTCATATAGCAGTAATTTTAAAATAAAAGTGCAGAATATACTACTTTTAAATCCATTATTTAAATTCACACATAACAATGCGATTAATTGCAATTAATCACAGAAAATCATGCAATTAATTAAATGAAAAATCTTAATTGTTGGCCAGTAATTAAAAAATAAATAATACAGCAAAATTAAAAGTTTTCACGACATTGTTTTGCACCAACTTCACTTATTCACACTCTTGTAAGATGACAACACATTCACAATACTATTATTCATGCCTCTCTGACACTAATTTTATTTCAGGACTGATTATCTGACATCCACATTTTCATTCTGGCAGCAAAGAAAAGGAGCTTACTTTAATATAACAAGATATAATAATGATGTTTATGTTTCTAGCCCCGCTAGCTAGCCCAGCCGCGCTAGACAACCCACGGCAACGAATTTAATGCTCTGCCAGGGTGGGTCTAGTTACCCTCGGTAAGCCTCGAGGTTGGATGCTCCTAAAACTGGCCGACGAATCACCATGAAGTGTCGAGTCAGGTCTGGCAGTGATACATCGTTCCAATTTGCACCTGTCCTCCATCACTTTGACAAAGCTTTCTTCCTTTGAATGCTTGGCTTTTACATGTGCAAAACCTCTCCCACTTACAACCATCCTCATATACCGGCCACCCAAACCACACCCAAGTTTCATTCCAGAGCTAACTGAGTTACTTTTGTCTGTGTGCACAACATCTACCAATGTTGTAATTCTCGGGGACTTCAATATCCATATAAACTCTCCCTCAAGTCAATACACCACAGAACTCACACAACTACTGGACACACTAAATCTCACACAACATGTAACTGCCCCTACTCACATGAAAGAGCACACACTGGACCTCATCATCACAAATTTTTCTGTCAATAATATTCATGTGCACGATCTTGGTATATCTGACCACAGTGCAGTTTCCCTGGACTTTTCACTTCAGACCTCACTCAATAAACCAAAACATCAATTCAGTTTTCGGAAAATAAAACACATTAACCCTGAACATCTATCGCACGACCTGCAAAAACTGTCGATATCTGCCCATCACTTCTCCTATGATGGGCTTGTGGACTACTACAATACCGGATTGCAGATGATATATGATGCCCATGCACCCCTCAAGACACAAACTGTGACCTTCACTCGCCCTGCTCCATGGTACATTGGTGCGCTGCGTAGACAGAAGGCGACTGGGAGGGTCCTTGAGAGGCGTTATCTTGCCTCAGGGCTTACTGTCCACCAAGAGGCATACAAAGAACACCAAACAGCCTACGCCAAGTCACTCAGCCATGCACGGTCACAACACTACTCCAATTTCATTTGTAACAGCCCAGGAAATTCCAAACAACTTTTTAAAACAGTTAATCATCTTCTCAGTCCACCAGGCCACATGCAAGACACCAGTACAGATGATCAATGTGATCTATTTCTCAACTTTTTCACCTCAAAAATCAATACAATCCGCTCAAATTTAACACCTTCTGCTACCATGCCATCCACTTCATTCACCTCAGCACCTATCTTCTCTCATTTTGCACTTCTCTCACACAGACAGGTTGAGGTTCTCATCCACAGCATGAGATCCTCAACATGTCCTCTGGACCCTTTTCCCACCTCCCTCATCAAATCAAATATTTCTTCATTAGCCCTTTACTCTTCAGTGCGTCGTAGGTGTACCGCCGGCGGTACACTTACTAATTTGCATAGGAATTTCAAGAATGTCCGACGGCTGCAAACCCGATTATATAAACACTATACGCCGATGGAAAGCTTAGATTCTCATGAATCCGCCGGTATAAACCACTTTCAGATGTGATTACCACAGCGGGTGAGAAAAACACATTTGTCCGACAAAAACAAATATTCATCCATCCGTTCTCTATACACGGCTTCAACGCACACAGCGCGACTCACATTTCTGGGTTCATTATTACACACAGAAAAAAAAGATTCCACAAAAAACGGCCATAATCCAACCTTTTACATCCAGACAACACAAGCCAGTAAACTATTTTGTCCAAAACATGTCCTGAAGTCGGTATAAAATCCACGAATCGGTCGTTTTCAAGGAAACGCACCTCGTGATGTGCGTCCAATATTCCCTGTATTTTTCGTCATTTTTTTTATTTAAAAATAGAATATTAGCGATTTTTTTGTACTGAAAATGGCTGGAATTGACTGAAGCTTAAAGGGTTAAGCCCTCTCATTACCACCATTATAAACTCTTCCCTGCAATCCGGTTACCTTCCAGCCACTCTGAAAAGCGCACTAATCAACCCCTGGCTAAAAAAAAAACTCCCTCGACCCTGACATCTTATCCAACTACTGGCCCATTTCCAACCTCTCTTTCCTTTCCAAAGTAATAGAAAAAGCTGTCACCTCCCAAATCCATAATCACCTTCACTCACACAGTCTTTATGAAGAATTTCAGTCTGGTTTCCGCACTGCCCATAGCACAGAGACGGCCCTGGTCAGGGTCACCAATGACCTGCTGGTGGCTTCTGACCAGGGCTGTCCTTCCCTCCTTCTGCTCTTGGACCTCTCAGCTGCCTTTGACACTGTTGACCATACCATCCTCCTCCACCATCTGCAATATTTCATTGGCATGTCAGACACAGCACTTCAGTGGTTTCGGTCCTGCCTGATGGATAGAGCTGAGTGTGTGGCCCTTGGGAAAGCCAGATCTTGGCCCCACATTGTTAATTGTGGAGTGCCTCAAGGATCAGTTCTTGGCCCTACCCTATTTTCCATCTACATGCTCCCCCTGGGCCACATCATCAGCAGGCATGGAGTTGCCTTCCATTGCTATGCTGATGATACTCAGCTCTATGTCAGGTTGGACCCCACATCCCCAACATCATTGTCCAAACTCACCGACTGCCTGGGGGAAACGAAGGCGTGGATGAATGACAACTTTCTCCAGCTGAACAGCACTAAAACGGAAGGTGTCCTCATTGGAACCCCACATCAACTCAAATCCTTTCCCCTCACTGTTTTCTCTTTTGCCGGCCATGACATTCCCCTTACATCCTCTGTAACAAACTTAGGGGTACGTTTTGACCCCCACCTGTCTTATGACACCCATATTCAACACATCTGTAAAAGCGCATTTTTTTTATCTCAGAAATATTTCCAAACTCCGCCCCTTCCTCTCCCTCCCTGATGCTGAGAAGCTGGTCCACGCCTTCGTTTCCTCCAGGCTAGACTACTGTAATGCATTCCTCATCGGGATTCCTGGCAGGAGCCTCCAGAGACTGCAGTACATCCAGAACTGCGCTGCCGGGATCTTGATGAGGGTGCGCAAATCCCATCACATCACACCCATCCTCCATAACCTCCATTGGCTTCCAGTTAGGTTCAGGATTGAATTTAAGATTTGTCTCCTGACTTATCACTGCGTCCATGGCAGCGTGCCAGTGTACCTTAAAGATCTGATCAGTCAACACAATCCGACCAGGCACCTCCGCCCCTCCAACAGCAACCAACTCCAGGTCCCAAGGTCCAAACCCCACTCCATGGGAGATAGGGCCTTTCAGGTGGCTGCAGCACAACTGTGGAATGCCCTCCCCAACCACCTGCGGGTGCCAGAGTCGCCTGAAGTTTTTAAAAAACAGTTGAAGACTTTTATATTTTTAAAAGCGTTTTCTTAATCTGCTGTATTTTATTGTTGATGTTTTTATCTGTAGCACTTTGAGATTTGGTTTTCAAATGTAAAGTGCATTATAAATTAAACTTATTATTGTTATTATTATTATTATTATTCTCGGAGAACGGGTGAAGGAGCTCAAAGTAATGCTTAAGTCCAAGTGTTTAATATAAAGTAAATTGTGTTCATTCGCTATAGCCTGCCCACAGAAACATTAAAATCACACTGGTCACCCTCCGAACTTAAATGAATTTTGAGTAGATCTACGAAAGGACAGGAGTAACTCTCCATAGCATAATTTTCCTTTTATGACACATTTCTGAGAAAATAATGTTACAACTAGATAAAAACATACTTTTGAGGACATCCAAGTTGAGGTAGGCAGCAGCAAAAGTTGATTCCTCTGGATCTGCCAGTGGTCTCAGTAAGTGAGGTTGTGGATGCTGGGAGACTTTAGAGGCCGTAGATGCAACAGCAGTAGAAAGTTTGGATGTGCACTTGAGAGCAGCCCAGTATGAAGGATAGATAAGAGTCATTAGTTCATCTACACTGGAAGCTGAACGCAGCTTCTGTTCCATGTCTGACTTTGGTGGGGAGTCCTGAAAAAGACAAGAGAAATCTTCATTCAAAATACTGTTCTTGTTTAATACTAAGTAATGTTACACAAACTGTAATGCTAAACATCGATGAGTTACACACATTTTTCAAAAAGTGAACACTTGGAAGCAGAATTGGGACACTGTTCCAACACTGCTGTCACAATTAAGACACAACAGGTCAAAACTGAAAACACTTTTGCCAATGAACTACACACTGTAAAACCTGCTGGGTCAGCAGATGATAAGGATGGTGCATAACGTAAATAGTTTCAGGTTTATTGAGGTTTACTTTACATGGTATGTAAATATTGTCACTTCAGTGACATGTCTATACTGGAACAATGCAAGCAGTCAGAAATGTTCGGAGAATACTGTAAAAAAAATCTAATGCTAATTCTGGTTCACAATTGCTAGTAAAATTACAGAAAGTGTACATGACTGACTTTTCTGTGTTTTGTATGCGTCTGTTCCAGAGAGTTTTTCAGTTGGATTCTGATGATACACATGAATACATCTGGAACAATGTTAGTTTTCATAGAGGACTATTGATGGTTGGATGGAATGGTTCAATATGAACCCCAAGTTATTGTGGTGTTTATGCCACAATATTCTCTCTTTCTGAATCCTATAGAAGAATTCTTCTCTACATGGAGGTGGAAGGTATATGAGCGGCAGCCATACTTTGGGAAAATCTCTTGCAATCAGTGGTCTTGGCATGTGGTGATGTTTCTGTTGATGCAGGTCAGGGCTGGATCAAACACACTAGGTCCTTCTTTCCAGAGACAACACAGCTTCTGATTTTGATGAGGTCATGTGTTCTGACCAGGCTCAAAGAATCGATGCAGACGTGGTGTAATATTTGTATACTGTACTGTGTACAATACAGTGCCGTATTTTTTTTGTCTAACATTATTTTTATTTTGTAACGTATAGTCAGGCTCTGCAATGGCCCCCTCTGTTTCATTTATAGGATGCATTTGTGTGCAGTGTGTTGGGAAATGTCTGCTATTTTTCCGGAATAGTGTCTATCAATTCAGAAAAACTGTAATATACATTTTTGCATCTAAAGAGCATATCACAAAATGAATGAAGCTTTTCAAGTCACAAGTGAATCCACAGGTTTTCTCAGGTGTTGGCAATAAAGTCATAAGACAAGTCCTAGGTCGAGCATGCCTCAAGTCCTCTTTTCCACTATGCCAACAAATCACTATCTCCCAGCACAACACACATTATGACACAAACTTTATGTTAGCACAAACAACAAAAAACATGTATTTTATCTAGTGAGACTGTCTGGGCAGGTGGGAATGTGACTGATTTCAGGGGGAAACTGGGTCAACATCGGGAGGGCATTTAACTCTTGTTGATCCTCAGGGCCAGTGACCCCCTAATTAACTTATTCAGCTGTCAGGGAATCACCGGACCAGCTCTCCATCCTTCGGGTCCGGTCCTACTGCCCCCTGAGATCTTACTCAGAGGGATGCTGCAGAACTGTTAAGCTGGTTGACGAGGAAAATTCGCCTAGCTGTCTCACTGCCTTCATCCAGATGCCTATCCCTACTTCCTCTGATAATTAATTTAACCGAGTAGCCACTTCGGTATAGTTAAATTTAACCACCAGACACACCTGTTAACGGCAGCTTTTCCTCTCATAGATCTTGCACTTGTTAAGTTGCTAGGTTAATTCAGAGGTTATGGACATATAGACAACCTCTAGGATATGTTTATACAGGGCCAACCTGACCCCTATGATTAGGTAACCTTTCAGAACCTTGCTATTGTTATGCACGCAGTAATCTGACTTTTTACATCCAGAGCTAGATGTATAAGTATTCATTCAGGGATAAAAATAGCACTTGCAATTTGTTGTCTTTAATTGCAGAATAATGCTTTATTAATATAGTTTTAGCAGGGCAAAAGCATAGCCAATAAATCATCAGACAGTTAATCAAACATCAATATTCTTTCAATTGTTTAACACGACTCATTAGTGGAACTATGCTTTCATAAAAGAGAAGTAATATTCACCCAGATTACATAATTTGGAGGGAGAGCAGTCACGGTGTGGCCACACCCGGCTGCTCACCTGAGACCCGCCGGGGCCCAGGGGGAAGTGGACGGGGGTCCGACCAGATTTAGATCTGCATATATCCATTTTTGTTGTTTGGTCCAGTATTCCTCACATGGAAAATAGAGTTCAGTAATGTTCCTTCAGACAGCATTATTTCCAGATCACAGTTCAGTAATCCTCCAACACTGCAGGAAACGCAGTACTTTGGTCCATAATTCCATCAGAACAGTTATTCCTTTGCAGATCATGTTGAATTCCCTGTCCGAGTTACGTGGTAATCATCCCCTGTGCTCAGACTGATGTCTGGATTGCACCCAGGCAGATACCCGCAACAATCTCCCAACTTGCATCTCGATCAGATGTAATTTATAGTTTACTGTATCTTTACCCCCTCCCAACTCACACACTTGCCCCATACACTGACCGCATGATCACCTCCACTTTTAAGGAACTGAAACTGTCTGTTTTGGACTGTCCAGACAGCCCATCTTGCCCCCCCCCCGATCTCTCCTGTCTGCAACTCAGCACAGGCTCCTGATCAGGAAATGGAAACGCAGATGTCAGCCTCTAACTGTCGCTGGCATCCCATTGTGCAATCTTTTGGACAATGTGTACAGACTTATTAAAAAAACCCAATCTATTTTGAGTCTAGAGACCCTTACTGTGAACGCTTGACCCTAGTTCACTTAACTCGTGACTTCTCACCTCAATACAAAGTTAAAACCCTCTTATCTTAACAGTAGTCAAATCAAAACTCTTAAAAGCATTCCCATTTCATAAAGCATAAGTTCCTCTTTTTAGTCAAATCTATCAAACACATCAGCTTTCACAGTGAGCTGCTGTTCTGACTTCTACACTGTTTCAACATTAAAGAATGTAAGAATAGACACTTGGTTAGTTCACACTCATTCATTAGGTTATGGCATAATCTGATCCTAAATCACAGGTTATAATATCACAATGTTCCCTTATTTAGCTGTTGTTCTGTCAGAGTCTCCCCTTTGTGGCTGATTCTGGGATCTCATATCTCCATGCTTCACAACACTCTTGGAGGGACAAAACAGGGAAAACACATAGCCATACTTTTCTTCATACTTCATCTGAGCGCAGTGTCAGCACAGGAAAGGAAAAATAACCTACAGTGAAATTATAATGGCGTAATTTTATTTACACTATCATAATGTTGCTGTAAATGCTGGATTGTGCCTACCTACAGCCTACATGTCTGTTTACAGTTTTGCTTCTCTTTCACTGATGAGGTGTTTTCTCTTTCAGCTCTCTTGTGTCTGCCAGTCTCCTGGAGCACAACTTTGATCTGCCTGTTGTCTGCTCTGTGTGCTCCCAATCTTGGGTTCAGACTCCCCCCCGTACCGTGACACCCACAGGTTCTACAGTTCTACAATGCCCCATGTCACATGCAAGGGGCATTGTTGTGTTGTTGAAAAATCCATCCATTTGTGGCAGGAGAGTTTTCCAGCTGACAGAAGAAGACTGTTTTCAAGAGTAGACCTGTACATGACCTGGTTCATTCGCCCTTCACACAATTGGATTTTCTGATCCAACCAAACTGAAACAATCCCGGATTGTCATTGATCCACCCACATGTGTTCCTGTAGGAGCAAGACAGTCTGGTGTGTAGGCTTCTCCAGGCTTCCTCCTAAGCATAGATTGTATAATAAAGATGGACGTAGCTACTGTGACGTCACCCGTTGGTTTCTGCACTGAGAAAATGAAGCCCAGATTTTGCTACTTTCTGGTTGACATCTTGGATTTTTGGAGCCAGTGACATCAACAAGGGCGGAGCCAGAGAGCAGTGATTGGTCTGACTGACTGAGAGCCGAGGACTTCCTGTCCCACCTTCATTTACCGGATCTGCTGTTTACCAAAGCTGCGGCGAACAACAAAGCCTCCAAAAGTCGAGATAAACTTTACATGTAAGTGTTAAAGTTATCTTTGTAACTAGTTGTACTCTTCTCTACAACTGGAGCATATCACATATAAAGCAGTGACCTGTAGCTGAAGTTAATGTAAGTTAACATCAGACTGTAACCTCTGAAATAAACATGTTCTAACATCGTGTTTTAAAGTTGTTTTGTAAATCTCAAGTTACGTTTCCTAACTTTGTGCTCACACTGATGCTAAATCAGGTTAGTCAGTGTCATAAATTAGTTGACTGTTAGCTGTAGCTAAGTGTCCTGCAGGTCACAGCTGATCAATCATAATGGATCAATAACTGCTTTCTCGAGGTGCAGTTCATTAATGATCAGCAGATAGAAATGAATCCACATTAATGAATCTATATTAATGTTCCTCCACAGAACTCTGTTAGTGATTAATGTTGATCTATCAGTTCAGTGGATGAAGAACAGTTCAGTTCTGAGTTAAAATCTCTGTTCTTTGCTTCAGACTTTTTTTTTCTACAACAGTGTATTTTCAGATAACTGTGAAGCTCATGTTAATGCCAATGATACATTAGAATAAAAAGAATAAACTTTATTGTCCATCTAAGGCAGTAAAATGTTCTTTAGCCTCAACCAGGAAAAGAAATATCTCCATAAGATTAAAAAGATGACAAAACACAACACTCTATTGTGTTCCATTCATATCGTGATTTGTTCACTCTGATATTTAATGTTCCATCAGTTGGAATGAAAGAACCTTGGAGATTTTTTCCGCACTGTTTCTGTCTTTTCCTTACAGCCTTGGTCTGGATTGTTGGAAACATCTGGTCTGATGGACTGAGAACTCCAGAGAACATGAACATCCAACTGTGGTTGTCTGAAGAGTCTTTTCTGCTTCATCACTATGAGGAAGAGCAGCACTGATGTCCTCCTCATCCTTCCAGTAATAACAATAATGCTGCAGATTCAGCCCCTCTCTTCATAATACAACTTGTCTTGTGACTGTTCAGTTTTTATACATCAATGTCAGCAACACATTATTTGTTTCATCCATTTATTACATGTGTTTACACATCCTTACAGTTCAAAATTGTTAAAGAATGTAGTTTTCAAAATGTGCAGTAAAGGAAACTAGACAATTCCCGCACGCGGAAATCGTGGGAGGGGCTCGGGAAGGGCGGCCGTCAGGCCCTCGTGCGACCTCCATCCGGAGCGGCCGCGGGAGAGGCGTATTTCGGCGTTTTCCGGTCCGTTGCAGGCTTTTATTTTGAAATTGTGCTGTGCTTTTATTTTGAAAGGCGGAGACGGGAAGATCTCACCTGGTCAAAATTTGGATTGGAGTTACTGTAAAGGCTGTGTCAAGCAGAGAGGTTTTTGTTAGCTGTGAAATTAAATGTTCACTCACATCGTGTGCATCTCTTGGGGGCCAAGCCCCCCCTGTCATGTGTGTGATTTCTCAAAGCCCTAGGAGGAATAGCGAGCCAAAGTTTTAGGCAGAACAACAATAATAATAATAATGATAATGATAATAATAATAATAAGAAGAAGAAACCCCGCGGGAGAGCAATAATGGCTCTGGCATGTTCCATGCCCGAGCCCCTAATAATGAAGCTCTTGACCTGAATGTGTTGATGTATGAATGCTGCATATCTGCTTTAAGTAATTGCAACATGTACTCTGTATTATCATTATGCTTCAACAGCAGAGATGAAGTTAAAGGTGATAAATGGAACCTGTGAATACTAAGAACAGAGAATAATAAAGGGGGGACGGTGGGGACGTGTCCCCCCACTTTTTGTCAGGGGTCATTTTGTCTCCAACACATTCAAATTCTTCACATGTAAGCCGTTGTAAACCCAGTTATTTTCAGCAGTATAGAAAATTCCGACGCTCCTGAACACACCATCCGCACTCGGCCGAGAGTTGCACAGACACACAGCACACCTTCGTGAGATTAAAAAGAAAACAAAAAAAAATGTGCAGATGCTAAATTTGCGCCTGTGCCAAGTGGAAGCTCCGACCAGAGGCGTGCAGGGGCAAAATTTCGGCCCGGGAGAATTAGTACTATAGCGGCCCACAGACCCCTTTACCCACATATACCGATAGCTCAACAGCTTGAGCCTCCGCCTTTGGTGCGGTGGTTGCGAGTTCGAGCCCAGCTTGTGGCATTTTGCTGCCGTTCTTCGACATTTTCTCAAAGTGCTGTGGTCTCCATCCCCCCCACTTTTAAAAACAAACTGACGCCCTTGGGTCTAATAATTTTTCCCATGACTGTATGTCTATTCTCTAATGGGTCAGAGCTTTTTTGGCAGTACAAGAGGGTCAAGCACAATATCAGACCGATGTTTTTAATGTAATTATTTCCTATTCTATTGCTTTAACTGAAACATTTGCCACCAACAAATATTGTTATATACATTGTTTCTGTGATGGTTGCTCATGGTGATTTGGTTACTGTGGGTGCATCTACCAGGATGGATTACCACTTTCACAACAGTGAAGATGTTAAAATTCCCCTTTTATATTTCGTTCTAACTAATACGGTCTTTTATATGGTTATAAAGTTACCCTGTCCTTATGAGCATAATTAAAAACTACTCAATTTAGTGTGAGGGGAAAAAAGGTACATCAAACAAAACGGAATCACAATGTGGCAGGAACCTCTGTGCCTTACCAGTATTATGCTGAAAAGCAGCAAGCTATTGGTTTCATGCATTGAATAGATACAAATGGTGCAACAACAGACATTTTCTTAGTTAAAACAGTTCTTTCTTAAAACAGTACCAACACCCTCAATCTTGTGTTTGGCATCACTATCCATTCAGAACATGAGTTTGACCAAAAATTTAGCTCATAGCCTGGTATCCTTTTGCATGCTGTTGACACTTAATTACTGAGGAAGCAATTTCTCTTCTTTTGCCTCTATAAGTAAAGAATCAGGGTATTATGTCACTGGCCTGAATTATTGGATTTCAAAACACATATTCCACACATTGTGCATGCGTGTGTCTCTGTTCCTCACTTTTGTCGACAATCGTTCTTCTGTTATTCCAATCTACATTACACTTGGAAGGTGTACTGAGGAGGTGCAGCGTCAAGTGTGAAGTCGTTTGGGTAAGTGGTTCATAAAGCAAAAAATATGAACTAGGAAGTTGATGGCTACATTTGACTTAGGGTACAGCACTGTAAGGGCGCAATCAATTACAACAGCGCGTGGTAAAGATGTCTGCCCTCAGTTTAAGCATGACTCTTCCTGGGAACAAGCTGCATTTCTAACAAGAAAAGCATTCAGAGAGTGCAGTGCTCTGCCAAGGCTGCTCAGTCGTATGATTTCTGACGGATAAGTCCTGATAAGTCCGCAGTGGTTGATTTGTAGTAGGATCACAATCACACAAGACAATTGAAATCTGCTTGACCAACAGCCCTTGAGATGGATGAGTCGACCAATATTTAAGGGTTACAATATGGTTGCTACTTCACAGATTTTTCATCTATCACGGAAGATTTTGAAACTTAACCCCCGTGATAGACGAGGCACCACTCTATCTGAAATGTGGCTCATATTAGAAAGCACACACACACACACACACACACACACACACACACACACACACACACACACACACACACACAAACTCTGCAATTCTTATTTCATCACAAATACAACTCCGAAGATACGACAAAAATCCAAGATCTAAAGCTACATTAGCCATCTTCTTATTATGTGCGCTCATCGCTTTATCTCTACACAGGTTTGTCTACATGTGTGTGTCTCTTTTTGTGAATGTGTGTGTGTGTGTGTGTGTGTGTGTGTGTGTGTGTGTGTGTGTGTGTGTGTGTGTGTGTGTGGACGTGTAATTATAGGGTTGTGGGTCCTAATGTCCCCACAACCCCTATAATTACCCGAAGATAGGACATTTGTGGGGACCTCAGTTGGGTCCTCATGAGGGGAAACAGTGTTTTCTTGGCAATGTTGTTGTTACTGAAAAAAGTAAAAGTGCAAAAATGTATCTTTAGGGTTAGGCATTGTTTTGGTCTGGGTTAAGGTTAGGGTTAGGGTAAGGGTTAGGGGTTAGATATTAATGGGAGTCAATGGTACGTCCCCACAAAGATAGGAATACACTGTGTGTGTGTGTGTGTCTGTCTGTCTGTCTGTCTGTCTGTCTGTTGGTGTTTCTGACTTTCATACACACACATACACTCCCAACACACACCCGCACACCCCACAGCCCCTTCACGTGGGAAAAAGCCTTTCCTCTGCTGTCACAGAGTAGAACCCGAAACAAATTGAGAATACAGCAGCTCTAAATAAGACTCTGGTGAAGACTCGTTTGTCACCTGACAGATAGTATGGCTTCCTATACTGAAACCAGACCATGAATTATGACGCTGAATGCGGACTCAGTGGACTGAAACCAGATCATTCACCATTTTGATTGTTCCCGTTTTTTTACTGTTTCTTGAACCTCTGAATGTTTGATGTTTTGAAACTGTTTTGGAAGTGCAAAACTACAGATCACTGGAGTATTCCAAATATTTAAATACGGTTGACAGAATATTTATGTCTTGACTAATGTATTTATTCATTAAACATACATTAATGTCAAACTGTGCATGTGCAAAGACATTTACACAAATAGAAGAAGGAAGGACAGAGCCAACTGAAATGAGCGGTGTCATATATTCACATCCTGCTCCTCGTGACTATAGGCTTTCCAATAATATACTGTACTCAGTGGCATGCACAGATAGACACCAGGTGGTGCTAGAGCACCTGCCCCTTGCCCTCAGTATCAAACAGGTATCCTCTGCATCTCAACTTTTTCTTTTCAATTAGTGGTGGACGCGATTTAAAAAATTAATCTAATTAATTACAGGCTTTCTAATTAATTAATCGCAATTCGCATTTTTGTCAAACAGCAATATTTGACACAATAAGTAATTATTTTCAGTTCAAATAAATTTTGGTTGACTGTTGAATCAATGAATAGATATATAATTTTTTGTCATTTAAAATTTATAAAATTAATCCAATTTTAAAATGGGGCATGCAGAAAAAAGGTGATTTGGATGATTTCAACTCTGGATTTAGTTTTTACACTGTGTGGCTGTGACAAAAGCATTTGTTGTTCAAGGACCTTCAGAAAGTTGAAAATCCACAGATTCATTCTGTTTTCATAGATTCAGGGTCTGATAAATGGTGCCATTTTGATGGTTCTTTTTATAAGAATATAAGATAAGATGAGATAAGTTCTTTATTTCTCTCCATACCAGGGGAAATTCACACCGTTACAGCAGCAATAAATGTAGAATCAAAGCAAAACAATAACAAAATAAAAATTGCAGCAGCAATATTTACAATATGTACTGGGTTGAGAAGTGAGGATGAAATACTGCAGTATTGACACACTGCAATACAATACAATATAAAGTGGCTTGAAAAATGAGTTTAAAAAGTGCAAAATGTGTAGCAGTGCAAGAATGTCTGTGCAAATTATTATGGTTTGGGATGATATATGAGTCCAGTTTATGTTAACATCAGCCAGTGATGCTAATGTTATAAAGTCTAACA
Organism: Acanthochromis polyacanthus; assembly: GCF_021347895.1. Taxonomy (NCBI): domain Eukaryota; kingdom Metazoa; phylum Chordata; class Actinopteri; family Pomacentridae; genus Acanthochromis; species Acanthochromis polyacanthus. Next base: position 39,856,969 of record NC_067115.1, on the reverse strand, counting down.
GCAGATGGGATAAATGACCGGCGATAGTGCTCCTTCTTGCAAGGTGGGTGCCTCAGTCTGCTGCTCAAGGAGCTGCTTTGAGACCCTACAGTGTCATGCAGTGGGTGAGAATTGTCCATGATGGATGTGAGCTTTGCCAACATCCTCCTCTCACCCACCTCCTCTATGGAGTCCAGGGAACAGTCCAGGACAGAACCGGCCCTCCTGACCAGTTTGTTCAGTCTCTTTCTGTCCCTTTCAGTGCTTCCCTAGCAGACCACTACATAGAAGATAGCAGATGCTACCACAGAGTCATAGAATGTCCAGAGCAGAGTCCTGCACACTCCAAAGGACCTCAGTCCCCTCAGCAGGTGGAGATGACTTTGGTCCTTCTTGTACAGAACCTCTATGTTGTGTGACCAGTCCAGTTTATTGTTGAGGTGAACACCCAGGTATTTGTTAGAGTCCACCATCTCAATGTCCAAACCCTGGATGTTCACCGGTGCAGACTGAAGTGTCCTCCTCCTGCGGAAGTCAATGATCATCTCCTTTGTCTTACTGGTGTTGAGCTGCAGATGATTTCGCTTACACCAGTCAAAGTCAGAGATGACTGTCCTGTACTCCCGCTCGTCCCCTCAGATACTCACCCGACAATGGCTGTATCATCGCAGAACTTCTGGAGGTGACAGCTCCCAGAGTTGTAGTGGAAGTCCAACGTGTACAGAGTGAAGAGAAAGGGGGAGAGCACTGTCCCCTGTGGGGCCCCCATGCTGCTGACTACTACATCAGACACACAGTCCTGAAGCCTCATGTACTGTGGTCTGTTGGTGAGGTAGTCGATGGTACATGCAACCAGTCTACTCCCACTCCTTCAAGCTTCACTCTGAGCAGAGAAGGCTGGATTGTGTTGAAAGCACTAGAGAAGTCAAAGAACATGACCCTTACAGTGCCACCAGTGTTCTCCAGGTGAGTCAGCGATCTGTGCAGCAGGTAGATGACTGCATCAACCACTCCAATGTTCGGTTGGTAGGCAAACTGCAGTAGATCCAGATGTTGGCTCACCTGGGGATGGAGGTTCTTGAGGACGATCCTCTCTATGGTCTTCATCAAATGAGAAGTGAGAGCCACAGGTCTGAAGTGGTTAGGCTCCCTGGGGTTCCTGGTCTTTGAGACAGGAACCAGGCAGGAAGTCTTCCATAACACAGGAATCCACTCCAGACTCAGGCTCAGGTTAAAGATGTGCAGCAGCACCTGACAGAGCTGGTCTGCACAGTCTCTAATATACATTTTTACAAAAATATACAAAAATATTTTTTCATTATCTAAAAGTTTATAATTAAGGTATTAAAAGTCAGACATTTTGTGGTTTAAGTTTTTACTCTGCCGAGGCTCCGACTCTTTGGCAGTGTAGTAACTTTCACCAAAAAATGTTTGTTTCATTTCTATTTATCTGCATTTTTCATGTCTACTACATTCACAGATTACTGCAAACTCAAAATGCAATTATAGCGATTATATTCAACATTTTAAGACTTTTTGTGAACGAAAGCACTTTCACTGTCTTCTAAAGTGGTTTATTATGGGATGGCTACACCGTTAGCTGTTAGCAGGACTGTCACAGCTCATGTTAGCGCTGGTGCTAACAGCAGCATGTGTTATATTGAGGTGATAACGTCGGCTTGAAGTGCTGCGGTGATCACAAAACTCTTTGTTGCACAATTTGCAAACAACCAAGCTTCTATCCAAGCTGACATCAAGAAAATTTTTAAAAGAAAACTTTCCTCCCAACAAGCACAATGAGTCTCATCTTCCTTCATTGTTCACCAAACCTCCTTGTGTGCATCTTCTTCACTGCAGACCATAGACGATATTCTGCAGACAGACTTTACGTTCGTTACTGCCACCTACTGGGCTGGAGTGTTCATCAGTGTTACCGGTGTGCCACCAATTAGAGAACTGAGAAAGGTGCGATTAAATGCATTATTTTAATTAACACGTTATTTCCGCTGTAATTAGTTAATCAAAATTAAAATCCCAGCCCTATTCAGAGAACACTTGGTGGCTGAGCCCTGGGGCCTCGTGGGCCTCAGTCTGCCACAGCCCGATAAAGTAACATGGGGTCAGCTGCCCGGTTGGCCCACCATTCACTGGGCAGAAAATTGGGGCTGGGCGCTATACCCACTGGGCAGTAGACAGGAGCATCTAGGCACACTGCCCCCTGGTGTCGCAGACTAGCTCCAGGGATGTGGAATGTCACCTTAGTGGTGGGGAAGGCCTGAGCTGGTGTGGAAGATGAAGCAATACTGGCTAGATACAGTTGGGCTCACCTCTGCACACAGCAAGGGTTCTGGAACCAAAATCTTAGAGAGGGGGTTGGACTTTCTCCTTTTTCAGAGTTGCCCAGGGTGAGAGGTGCCGGGTGGATGTGGGGATGCTCACATGCCCCCGGCTGAGCGCCGCTTTGTTGAAGTTCTTCGCGGCTAACAAGAGGGTCGCCTCTCTGCAGCTGCATGTTGCAGAAAGGAAAACTGACTGTTGTTTGTGCTTATGCACCAAACAGCAGTTCAGAGTATTCAACCTTGGAGTCTCTGGGTGTTGTCCTGGAAGGTATACGGCCTGGGGATTCCACAGTACTCCTGGGTACTTCAACACTTACATGGGTAATGATGGAAAACTAACAGTGTTGGTTTTACTGGATCTAAGCCCCGCTTTTGATACAGTAGACCATCATATTTTATTAAACAGACTCAGACACCTGGTCGGCCTCTCTGGTACTGTTTTTAACTGGTTCACTTCTTACCTCACAGACCGATGTTTTTATGTAAGTATGGATACGTGTTCCTCAGGAACCCATGAAATTAGGTGTGGGGTTCTCCAAGGGTCAATTTTAGGTCCCATTCTTTTTAATCTTTATATACTTCCTCTTGGGGATGTCATCAGGAGACACAGCATCAGTTTCCATAGCGATGCTGATGATACACAGCTGTACATTGCCATGTCTCCTGATGACACAGGGCCAATAGATACCCTTTTAAAGTGTATTTTAGACATTAAGTCATGGATGGCAGCGAACTTCCTACAGCTCAATCAGGACAAAACTGAGGTTTTAGTTATAGGTCCTGAAGGTCAGAGAGAGAAACTTTTACCAAAATTACAAGATTTTAAAACCAGCTGAATTTGTAAAAAACCTGAGCGTTATTTTTGACTCTGAGCTGAATTTTATCCCACATATTAAAAACATAACAAGATAGGTTTTATCACCTTAAGAATATAGCCAGAGTCCGCCCGTTTCTCTCTCAGGCCAGCATGGAGGTGCTAATGCATGCTTTTATGTCTTCTCGTTTAGACTATTGTAATGCCCTGCTCTCTGGTCTTCCCAAAAGAGTACTTTTAATCTCCAGTTACTACAAAACTCAGCTGCACGCGTGCTGACAAGGACCAGAGGGCTGGAACACATTACACCAGTTTTAAAGTCGCTGCATTGGCTCCCCGTCCGCTTCACGATAGATTTTAAGGTTCTTTTATTCGTTTTTAAATGTCTTAACGGCCTTGCGCCTTCTTATTTGTCCGATCTCCTTTTAACATACCGACCCTCGTGGACCCTGAGGTCCTCTGGCAGCGGCCTTTTATATCACCTTTTATACCACAAGCCAGAACTAAAACCCATGGCAAGGCGGCATTTAGCCACTATGGCACCGCCTCTGGAACAGCCTGCCAGAGAACCTCAGACCTCACTGCAGAGATTGTCGATGTTTTTAAAAGAATCAGAATCAGAATCACTTTATTCATCCCCGAAGGGAAATTCAGAATTTGAATTGCCTGACTGCTGATGGCAAGAAAGATTTCCTAAATCTTTCGGTCTTGCAGTGCAGGAATAGGAGCCGTCCACTGATGTTTCATCGTTCACCCAGTGTGGACGGCCCAATGGAGGCGTTTTCCACAATCGTCAGTGCCATGCCATGTCTCCCTACAGCCAGTGGTGAGTGTGTGTGTGTGTGTGTGTGTGTGTGTGTGTGTGTGTGTGTGTGTGTGTGTGCGTGTGCGTGTGCGTGTGCTTGTGCAGTTGTGTGCCTATATGGAGGGAGGGTGGGATGGGGTTTTTTGTTTTTAATGTTTTTAAATGTTGTACAGCACTTTGTGTTACTTTCTCTGTATGAAAAGTGCTCTCTAAATAAAGTTTGTTGATTGATTGATTGATTGATTGATTGATTGATTGATTGGAAGATACCTGGAGGAGGGGTGATTGGGAGGAACAACTGGTGTTTTGTTATTGGACTTTTGTGCTAATCATAGACTGGTCATAACATACACTATGTTTAAGCATACGGTAGCTCATAAGTGTACCTAGAACCAGAGCACCTTAGGCCAAAGGCCGATGATTGACTTCACAGTCAGTCCTGTGGCCATATGTCTCGGACACTTTGGTAAAGAGAGGAACAGAGCTGCACCGATCACCACCTGGTTGGATCTGATGGTGGGGAAGGCTGCTGGACAGACCTGGTAAACCTAAACGTGTAGTGAGGGTGAGCTGGGAACGTCTGGTGGAGGACCCTGTCAATGGGGTTTTCAACTCCCACCTCCAGAGTAGTTTCTCCTGCATCCCAGGGGAGATTGGGATGTGAAATCTGAGTTGGTCAAAGCCTCCATTGCAGAGGGGGCTGTTAGGAACTGTGGCCTGAAGGTCATCGGTGCCTGTCACGGCGTCTAACCAAATGGAAGGGATGCTGTCAGGCTGAAGAAGGAGGCCTTTTGGGCCTGGCTGAAGCAGCTGACAGGTATCGGTCGGCCCCTCAGGAAGGGGAGGCAGGGCATTGTCCAGGCTGCGTACAGTCAAAGGGGAGAATTGTTGACCCATACTGGGGACATTGTCAGGCGGTGGAAAGAGCACTTTTTGGAACTCCTGAACCAAGTAAACGCGTCATTTGGGGAGGAGGCAGAAAGTGAAGACTTGGAGGAATCTTTGTCCACATCTGTGGCAGAGGTTGACAAGATAGATAAGAAACTTCTCGGTGGCTCGGTGCCAGGTGTGGACAAGATCCTCACTGAGACGCTGAAGGCTCTGGACATATTTTGACTATCTTGGCTGGCATGTCTCTACGATGTTACCCAATTGGGTAAGGTGCCTGTGGAGTGGTAGACCAGGGTGGTGGTCCCCACTTTCACAAAGGGGAACCGGAGAGGGTGTTCCAACTACCAGGGTATCACACTTCTCCGCAGCAAAGGTTACTCAAGAGTGCTGGAGAGGAGGCTCCAACTGGCTGTCGAACCTTGGATTCAGGGGGAGCAATGCCGTGGCAGCAGTAATGCGGGCGTTGTATCAGACGGTCTTGGTGACCGTCTCGATTTACCAGTCCTTCTACATTCCAACTCTCACCTATGGTCATGAGCTCTCTGTAGCGACTGAAAGAACAAGATTGTGGATACAAGCAGCTGAAATGAGCTTCCTCCACAGGGTGACTGGGCTCAGCGTTAGAGATAGGATGAGAAGCTCAGACATTTGGAGAGAACTCGGAGTAGACTCGCTGCTTCTTCGCGTCAGCTCAATAATGAAACAGACAACCTGCAGTGCCCCTGTTTCACTGACTCTCTCTGGGTCAGATGTCCTCCCTGCTGCTGGGATGGAAGCTGCATTTAATGTGAGCTGAACTGAAGAGTTCTTTAAAAAAAATAAATAAATAAATTTAAAGCTGCACAACAGAACCAGGCCATCAGAACTCTGTAATTCTTTAAAAGGATTTACAAATACACTGAAACTGTGCGTCCGGTTGTGGCCTATACGTGTGTTTGTGCAAAATGGAGAAGGAAACATCCTGTTTGTATAAATAAAAAATAAATAGGACAGAGGTGATTTTACTGTTACATTGCTGTTCTATATTATTTTTAATATGTTGCGCTCAACGCGTCACAGCTGCTGGCAAAAAACATTAGACATAAAGAGTTCTAAACATAAAATGTTCCAGAGCAACTGTAAGACACTTAACTACAGCTAACAGTTAATTATTTCATCAATTCAGTTTGCTCAAAATTTATTTTGATTTTTATAGCACAGCGCCATAGAAAGGGGTGAAAAACCCAGATAATGGAGGCACTGGAAAAGGGTCTGGAGCACATTGCACACCATGACAACACCTATGACAACAAAAAGGAACGTCTTGAATGGGAGAAAGAGGTAGAGAGAAACAGAATCAAGCTGGAAAGGAAACGTCTTGATTTTGAAATGAAGAGGATGGAAACAGAGGACAGAAGAGCAAAAGAGAACAGAGATTTAATCCTTCAGCTTTGTCATACCTTGAGATCCCTACCTCCCTTTTCACCTGATGTGTGTCATCACTTCCCTTATCCATCACCTCACCAAGTCGCATCAGCTGAAAACGTGGACTTCAGCCCCATGGTATCCACAGTCCCTGGACCTCCTGCTCCATCAGCACATCTGGGGCACTACTATGACTCACCCAACTAGCTTGATCTCTGGCTAATCACTGTGCAGCAAAGCTTTATGTTCTTAGAAATTCGGGTTGACTGTTTACATGCAAGCCCTAAGTTGTGGCAGCTCACTGTTTGTTGGTGGTGGTGTTATTTTTCAACAGTAAAGCAATATTTTGCATATTTTATATGTGTTGAGGAAAAAGTTTAAACAACAAGCACGTTTTCAATACTTATTATTTCAATAAGTTTCAATAGGGTCCTAGGCACCGCCGTGCCTTGGGATCGTCGGTGCCTTGCACCGTAGGTCCTCGGCACCGTCTATGCTTGGACCCCAAAAATCTAGCATTCCAAGATGGTCCTAGGCACCGCGGTACCTTGGGACCGTCGGTGCCCTTGCACTGCCGGTCCATAATAGTAATAATAATAATAAAACCCTAGGGTTTCAATAG